>NC_134411.1:41857782-42157782 GCF_038048845.1 Mixophyes fleayi | reverse complement strand
TGTAAAATCGTATAAAAATGTTATATAAATCCATTGGAAATGGATTGAACACAGTAAAAAAAAATATATAGACTAATCTCTAAAGGTGCATTACTAGATTGGGAAATTCCCCTTAAATCCATACTTTTAATCATTTACATGTAACATCATTTTTTTAATGAATCTAAACTACTTAAATTTAACATGGAGACTGATGATTCACTCTGGAACTTTCATATTTGCTATGTTATTATTGTTTCTATCTCATTATGTGTTCTAATAAAATATAAACCTATTTACCAACAATACCAACCCCTGCTGTAATCACGTACTCCATTCATAATTCACCTCTACCACTATATTCATAGCTCCATATGGAGGCAAGATGACACGTGCACTATAAACTGTATCAAATCTCTCATGTCAAGATGTGTGAAATGATTTTCTGGCACAAATGCAGCATTCTGTATAAGAAACGCCTCTTGTAAGCAGATGTTGATGATTCTAGTGCGGATAGTTGAAAAGCTGAAATTACCCAATTTGGTCAGTAATGAAAACTCCACCTCTCTGCTAGTGATATTACATTGAAGTTTGCTGCATTCATGTTTTGACTGAATTTAGTACAGTATAAATGGAGCTTTTGATACACACATCACCATCTGGGGTTACACTTCTTCTAGTAAGCATTTCAGAGGCTTACAGTTGAACGGAATATTTTATATATGATTTACAGTGAATGGGACCTTACTTGATAAAATGTGATTATAATCTTTAAAAGGTCTTTATTGCATAGTTCCATCTCAGCTTCACATAAGACTATATATAACCATTAGAATCACAGAGATTACACTGAATGCGTGAGAGATCAGGTAATTGTGAGAACATAGATTTCTGAAACTATATTTACCTTTGACCTAAACAATGCAAATAGTGATCATTACGATAGACTTTCCTTTATTGTATTAACTTTATATTTGTTGTGCTTCCAAGAACATGTCACAATCTTCTAGATTCACCAATCAGAATCACCTATAATAAAAGCTATAGGCTTTCACTACATCTGGTGTTTCAGATCTGTATAAGCATATTTTGTTTCTCCTTTTTTCCCAATTCAGTTATTCTACCCAACCCACAGACCTTTAACACTGTCGCCCAAAGCACAAAGGTGTTCTTTATTCAACTGGAAGTCATAACTATCTATGTACAGGATGCCATATATGTGATTTATCAAATTATTTTAGTGCTAGTCCTAATGTAAAATATTATAGGTTACTGGTAACTATTACGTAAAGAAGAACTCCAGATAAACCAAATTGTTTTTTGCATGAACCACTACACTGGTGCACTTGAAGCATTCTAGAGAAGTTTGTCTGTACACTGATAGAGTTTATAGGGTTCATTGGAAAAATTCACTGTCTTGTCTGCAGTTAAGTTGTTCCACTGTAATTACAGCTTATTTTGGATATCTCCAATCTGCGCTACAGATCTCAGTTCCAGCACTTACTGTATATTATATGTATTCAAAGTTAAAAAACTTGTACCAATATTTTGTTCTTTCCCAAATATACAATGCACCTTTATACTGTATATTTCTTTTTGTATAATTTCACTTGTTTGATAAAGTCTTATATCATCACTTGTTTGTACATGTTTTAGTTAAGCATGCTGCATTATAGAAATTAATTATTATTATAATAATTATTATTATCATGTCGCCATCCTAATACTTTGTATAATCAAAGCTACTCGGAAGTCACATGAAATAACCTTTCCTATTAATTTGTTTACTAGATGCAATAGATAATCATAGATCTTTTAACGACAAACATGGATTAGCTGGAAAACGTGAGCTACAGCCAGAAGAGGATGTAAAGTCAGGTAATATTTACTGTAATTATAGAAACATGTAGCAGACAAATTCAAAAACACGTAAACAGCTAAGCAGTGCCCTCTAATGCTCAATTTGGTAAAGTGCATGCCTGTGAAACAACATTGTTTCAAAATAATCCCGACATAAAACCAGTCCTATCTAATTTAGGATTTGTTTTGGAATAATTGTGACTGTCAAATACCCATAATTCTGTAGCTCGTAAGTAATCATTTTTACAAATAAAGTTTCTAGAAAAAGATTGATGTCTAGTAATGTCTTAATTGCCCATAGTTCAGGTAACTTGAGGTAAATAAAAAAACAAACATTTATTTTTAAAGGAAATCTTTTTTTTTATTATCCTCTTAAAATCCACCTGTTACCTATACAACGTTACCTATACTAAGTGAAGGCAACCATTTTGTTGACTCAAACAGCCTCAGTGATGTCATAGGTTCCTAGTTAATTCATAGGCCACATTCTCGTGAATATTGACTCACAAAATGGCTGCTTCCACTAAGTGAGCTGATGAATCTACATATGAAGAGGAAAGTGCCCACAATATCTTATTTTTAGATATGAAGAACTAAAAGGTGCTGTTGCAGACAGTTTGAGCAAACAATTGTAAATAGTGGCTTTATGTGCAGTGTTCATGGCATAAATTTATGGTTCTAAAAGCAGGTGAATACTAAAAGAAAAGTTCCCAGTGTTTCAGATGATATTTATTTTATTTGTGAAATATTTGAAGGTAATACTTACTGTAGAACCTTTCTCACAAGAGCACTGTCATAGTCATATAAGATTTATCAACCAAAGTTACCAACAGGTTTATGAAAATGTTGAATTAATGTATAGGGTGTAGGTGTCACATCTTCCTGTAGAGAGATTTAGCTATTGGCCAATTATCAATACTTTAAAATTGTCAGCCTTAGTCCGTCTTACATTTTCCTTTTTTCCACTTTTGGAAATCTGTCCCTTTCACTTGTCTTAGTCTCAACCCCCAGATTTCCTGATCTCAACCAATTACAGAAAAAGGAGCTCAGTGCGACTACTACTAGAGCATCACAGCCATCCATAACTTAATGTGTAACTAGTGGGGCACCTTATTGTTTTGGCTGTACTCTTGTTTAATCAGGGCCAAATCATTCACAAACATAACACCAGGGTAGATTTGCGTTACATCTAGATTCAGTTATCATAAGTACTGTTGGTCCTCCTTCTAGTAATGTGGTAGACCCCCCTTCCCCCACTGACGCATTAATTTAAGGTGGGCACCATTGAGAGAATGTTGTCCAAAAGTGGATAATTATAATTGAACTGCTAATACCACATATGGTAGTAATATACAGATAGAGACACATTCAGGCTTATTTAATAATGTGTCCTTGGAACAAATTTGGTTCTAAATTGCAACTGGATTTTGTTTATAAAATGGCATAATAGGTTGTATTTATGCCATTATAATGGCTGTTTTCATTTACCTATTTTTAATATGTGGTACAAATGGAAAGTTCACAGACTTTGTTTGTGCAGGCTTGCTCAATTACAGTCTACATAAGTAGTGTACTGACACACAAATGGCCTAATACATTCATGTGGTATTTTCCAAAACGTAAAACGTAGTGTACAACTCATATAAAACATGTGAAATGACCCATCTGTCTGAATGCATGTTCCTGTATTATTATAATGTTTAATTTGTCTCGCTGTTGTCTCTAGTATTTCTAGTTTGCTGGATTCTATTCCATAGGGTAATAGTATTCACACCATTTTCAACAGTTGTGTCCAGGTTTGCACAATATTTGCACCATTATGATAGTTCCATTTCTGTACTCTGTACTATCTTACATCACTTGTACAGTAAACTCATATTTGTGGAGCCATGCTAATGAACACAGATAATTGCTGTTTAAGCATGATGGGATAATTAAAAGACCGGAATAGAACTGGACATATGTACAATATTTAACCTCACTATGACCCTTATTATAAAGGATAAAAATGTGATTATTTTTTTTTACCATCAGAAAATAATGGGCAAATGTCATTTTATAATTTAGCATATTGACATTTAAGTTTCCTTAATTTGTTTTCCTGTTTATGTTTTTTTCTCTGTGTGTACCACCCTGTGCCAACAGTTTGGACAATTTATTGATTGGGGTTAAGTTTTAGCAAACACTCAGTCTCCTTGACAACATCTATAGTTTGTATTGTATAATTGTTTTTACAGTATTTGGACTGCAGATCCTGTAATATAAACATATCTGCAGCCCTCGTCATATTAACACTTGGCCTGCACTGCTTTACAGTAAATGTGAATAGAGTGATTGGGCAAGATAGGACTGTAACAAGTGCAAAGGTTTACACTTAACAGGGCCATTTGTCACACTAGAGTGCTTGCGTAAAGTGACAGTCAGACATAGAGGGGCTACTGCTGATTTCTCTAGAACAATACAGGTGATGCAAAGTTTATTACAGTGTATAGCGTGCCATAGCATACAATGTTATTTTTATTTTGTTTATTGTTTTCAATTAACTCAATATTCTAAAATAATCAGGCATCTGTTTCACCATAACACAGATCCTCATATTAATCTTTAGCTGTGGTGTGCAATTCACTACAATAAACTCTGCTCCATCTGTATCTCATTGTTAAAAACTGTACATTTCAGCTAACTGTAGGTTAAACTTAGTATTATTTCATTTGTAAGGCGTAGCAGTGCTCAGCAGCGCTATAAAACAGGGACAAACAAGGTAGACAAAATAAATGCAGACATGAAAACCAAAGGTAAGGAGGACCATGGTCATTAGAGGACTTAAATTCTAAGTGGAAGAGGGCGCAGCTGAAACAAGAGGAGGGAATGTGACTTAGAGTGGAGATTGGGACAGTTGTGCAAGTGCATCAGTGTGAATAGTGTTATCGGGGATAAGGTAAAGATTTTAAGCCTGATTGGGCGGGGTAGAGTATTCCTTAAGTTGCTAGCAGGACCAGAGAAGTCTTGTAGATGGGTGTGAGAAGTCTTTTTGAAGGCTTTGTAGGTAAGGGTGAGTAATTTGAATTGGATTCTGGAGGACACAGGGACACAGTGTATATATTTGCAAAGTAGTGCAGCTGACTCCAAAAACATACTAATAGGTTAATTAAATTGATCTTAGTCTCCCTCAGAGAGAGAGAGAGAGTGTGTGTGTGTGTGTGTGTGTGTGTGTGTGTGTGTGTGTGTTAGGAAATTTAGACTGTAAGCTCTAATGAGAGAGGGACTGATGTGAGTTCTCTGTAAAGCACTGTGGAATTAATGACGCTATATAACTATCTGATGATGATGCTGTGGAGCAGTGAGAGATGAAGATCAGTCTTGCAGCAGCATTTAGGATGGATTGGAGTAAGGATATAAGGGTGTTGGGGATTACAGGAGGTTGCAGTGGTCAAGACAGGAGATGATGAGAGAGTTGATAAGAGTTTTGGTAGCATGTTGGGTAAGAAAAGGGCATATTCTGGCAATGCTTTTAAGGTGAAGTCAACAGGACTTGGAGGGAGTCTGTATTTGAGGAATAAATCAGGGCCGGAGTCGAGTGTTACACCAAGACAGTGCGGCTTGCAAGACTCAGGGAATTGTGATGTTATGGACAGTGAGGGAAATTTGAGGGAAGGTGGTAACTCTTGCAGTAGGGAAGATTATAATTTCTATTTTGGACATGTTGAGTTTAAGGTAATGAAAGCCATTCATGTGGAGATAGCAGAAAGACAGTTGGTTACATGAGATAGTACAGAAAGGGAGAGATCAGGAAAGAGATACAAAGTAGAGGTGGTACTAGAGGCTGAATAAACCAGTTGTCCAAATGAATGAGTAGTTGAAATGCTTTGTACATGTAAAATCTATGTACACACATACATTTATTTAATTATCTTTTATGTATTCCTAGGAAACTTTTTTAGAACCCTGTCCGATGACAATGTACTACGCACACTGATTGAATTTTTAACTTACTTACATCTGAAAGGTAAGAACATGCTACTAAATTCTAAATGGTCTTAATAAAGATAACTAAGAGCAATATGGATTATAATACCAGAACTTCAAATGTTCTGGCCTTTAGGCTAGGGCTACTGATGCAAAGGTATGAGTATCATTTCATAAGATGAGACAACCAAAGTATAACAATCTTCCTGTATTTACTATTTCAGTGGACATCCTTCAATAATTACCAATGAATTAGTGAATGAAGGATTAATAAGATAAGGAGGACATTAAGTGGCTAAAGGTCATGCAAAGTAATTAAATTACGACATTGCACAACTGAAGGAGCTCATCGCAGTACGAAGTGCAAAGCACATAGGACAATGAGTTACAATGCAAGCTATATGGTAACAGCGCCTTGCGCTTGGCACTGTAGAATAGAACATTTCTTTCCACTGACTTATACACGCTCTTCTGACAGTGAGACAGTGGACTTGCTGCTGGCTGGCTCACTAACTTATATTCTGAGAGATATACATTTGTTGCCGGCTGTGTCCGAATGAATGAGGATGCTGCGGCCATCTATAACATTTTACATCTATACAGTCCACTTGCTGTAGGACACAGCACGTGTCATACAGGTGATTGTCAGTAAGAGAGGAGCATACAAGTCTCATTTAATAATGCTTTGTGGTTATATCAATCAATCACAGAACCCCTTGCACCACTATAGCCAAGCCCTTAAGGCTGATCTTTCCTACCCCTATCCTAGTTTTTACAGGATTTTTGACTGCCAAACATTATTTTCTTTGCTAAAGGAAGTTGTGGAAGAGATTGCAGAACATATCAATAATTACAGCAGATTTGTAAGTAGGGAAATTCTACAATTTTTCACTTTACACAGCATATTAAAAAGAAAACTTTTCCTGTATTAATTTAGTTCTGTTTATTGCTTTTGGTAATTATTTGTAACATGTACAGTACATTTTCTGTTTTCATTTCCACATGATTTTATCCCATTGTTTCTCTTCTTTCCAGAGTCCGGAGCACTTGATAATTTAACCGCACCAATGTCCTCAGAAGAAACAAACCAGTCCTGAGAAAAATAATTTGTTTGTATTTGACTGCATAATGATGAAATGACTAATCCAATAAATGTTTTCATTTAATGTTCAAAAAGTTCCACTTATAAATATATCCCAATGATACTACAGTGTATTTTTGCTTAAGTAAAATTAAGCCATACAATAAAAAATAGCAGCTGCTGTTTGATGTATTTCATATATGAAATGTGTGATGAAATTAAACCAGTTTGGCTAAATGATCTTGTATGTGCACAAGGCAACCATACAGTTATGAAGCTTTCAACATGGCTTAAAGGCATGCTCTTACCATATAAACACTGTGTCTTAAGGAAAGATCCATCTGCTTGCCAGCAGGAATATTTGATGTGGTATTACATAGCTGTCCAAAACAATGCTAGATATTTTAGCACAATTACAAACATTGCTCAATGCAGTAACACGAAAGATGACAGATTCTTCAGTTGCAGTGTAGTTGCTCAATACTCAGCAGTGTTAGACTGGTAGAAGCAGGACCCACTATTAGTTTTTCTAATAATGAATTATTAAGTGTAAAATATTATACTAGTGTTAATTCAGACAAGAGTCAATGGTGGATATTTACTGGTCTTTAAAAGCAAGTCCAAATCTATTAACTGAGCCAGAGTTCCCCTTGAAACGTAATTCATCACATACCACTGAATTGTAGAGTCCCTACACTTTTTTCTGCTACATGGATACTTTCAATGGGCAATTCTCCAGTGTACAATAGCAGTGTCTGTGTCCAATCGCAATGATCCTGCATTCTTATGCTACTCCTACTTAATAGTACTACAAGATTCTCCCCATTTCTTGCATTGGGTCAAATGTCAATCACGTTTGTGTTTATTCTTATTGCACAGTGGTGAAATACTTACACCCACTAGCTCTTCTGTAAACTACAGTAATCTGAGAATTCTGGAAGTTTTCGTTGTATATTTTACTTTACAGATGTGTATAATAGGGCACAAATACAGAGAAAAATCCCCCAGCACAGAGCGGCTATTGTATTTATATGCAAAATGCAGAAACCTCAGTTACACACATTAGCAAATGTATGATAAGCCACCTGCCCCGTCAAGGCGCTTCTGCTAATAGGGTGATCCTAACTCTAAACAATGAGACTCCCTATATACTGGGTCATACATTTATATGTTTTTAAATTGAGAGCTAACTTACCAAGAGATACCCCAGGAACCTCCAAATGGCAATACAGCACCAGCATCCCCATCTGCTCTGGATACCAAACATGTCTCCCAAACAACAATACAGAAATGGAAGACGCTCAATCAATTTATAGGTTCACAGCAGGTGCTTGAAAGGGTGGGGTTATCGAGAAATTAAATGAAAAAAATCCCCAAGCACACTGCTGTGAACCAGTAAAGAGCTGCTATTCTACTTGTACTTGCCTGTATTTGTGCCTTTCTGGATAACCCCACCCTTTCAAGCACCTGTTGTGAACCTATAAATTGAGCAACTTCCATTTCTGTATAGATGTGCATAATATTCAGTCTTTAGAAGAGATTAAATAATCAGTGAAAGTCCTGCAGTTTCTGTGCATTGAGCCAAGGGAGTTTTTGTGTCAAACAGATTAGGTGCTACAAATGAGGCTGAGAAAAGAATTAAGCCATGGGTGTTTTTGTGTCACACGGATTTGGTGTAGGCAGACTGTGAGCTGCAAATTGAGACAAAAGATAAGTAGATAGTGGACAGAGAGTAGGAAGGCCAAGTTGGAGAGACTGGAGATGGCCCAGGCATGGAAGAACATGAGATCCAAAGAGGGTCATTCATGATGGTTCAGAGATGATTCCTCTGGGAAAAACCAAAGGAGGAATAAGTGTCAGGATATTAGAGGCAGCAGTACCAATAGGGTTGTCTATTGAGATGTTGAAATCCTCTAGAATGAGGATGGGTAAGTCAGTATATAGTGAGTGAAAAAGCAAAGTTGTCATGGAATTGGGATACTGTGCTTGGAAGGACAATAAATTAAAGCAGCATGGAGGTGGAATGGAGAGAAACTACAGATGGTATTTACTTCAAAGGAAGAGATAGTAAGGGAGGGTTCTGGGGGTAACTTCAAAGGTGCAGCCAGGGAACAGTAAGAAGCAGACTTTTCCTCCCTCCACTCTGTGTGGGTTAGTCCATCCCCCAGACAGTGCAGGAAGCAGCCACAAACAGCATTGAATCTCTGTACAACTGTAATGTGTAGTGGTAACAGGGTATTAATATAATGTGTATTTGTGTGGTACAATGTGTAGTGTAATGGGGAGGAGGAGTTAATGTACTGTAGGAGGGAGATTTTAATGTAATGTGGGTGTTGAGTATTAATGTAATGTGTGTGTATCGGAGGTTGTTCATTTAATGTGTGTGTAGGGTATTAATGCAATAATGTTTGTTTGAGGATATTAATGTAATATGAAGGCTATCAATAGGTGGGGGCTATTAATTTAATATGAGGTCTCTCTAGTAAATGTCAGAGTTATTGTAATGTGGGTTTGGTTGTATCTATTAGTATAATGTAGGGACTAATGATGCAATGTGGAGTCTCTGAATTTCATGTGAGCACTAATAATTTAACAACGGCTTGCCTGCGGGAAAGGAGTCCTATTTATTAAATGTGAATGCTATTAATTTAATGACAGGGCTAGTTGGGCAGAAGAAGGCCAATTTATTAAATGAGGGTGATATTGAGTTAAAGTCAGTGCTGGTTGGAGGTGGAGGCCAAGAGAGTTCATTGCTTATCATTTTAAGAGGTGAATTTAGGTCAAGCACGACAGAGCTTAAGACACTAGGACCAGCAGCAGGTTGTCAAAACTGCAGGAACAGATAAGAAAAAGCAGCACAAACTGTCATCTGTCTTGATTGTGGAGGGGTTGTCCAGATTTTGTCACAAATGCCCTCCCCAATCTCCCTTTTCATATTTGATCCCACACTCTACCTTTCATTATCACACATGACTACATCCCTCTCATTGCTACATGTGAAATATAACAGTGGCAAGGAAGTTGAGGGTTATATGTGACAAGGGGAAAGTGGTAAGCATGTATGCCAAGGGGATAGTGGGAGGACGTGTGTGACTAGTAAAATATGGGTTTGGTCAAGTTTCAAGAAGTCTGAGGCTTGGTGGCATATGTGACATGGGAGGTGAGGGGATGAACAATGTGACCCAGGGCCAGAAGAGAGAGGTGTATGTGGCAAGACCACGAGTCTCAAAATACTTTTCATATGTACATTACCGGGATGAAGGCTAATGGCTTATGTACAGTCCAGGAACCCAAATCTTTTACTCCAATTGTTAGAACTCTGTCCTTATTCTGAATTTGGCCTGCAGTACCCCTGTGCTACCAGAGGTACTGCTGCTATACCTATTCTCCTTGCCTGCAAGGGGTTAACTCCTTATCATCTGACCAGGATCGGATCGTGATCACCTGTTTTTGGCCTTTTTAAGAATGACTTGCCCTACAGGCTAGTGCCAGCTCTTTTCTGCTGCTGGTTTCTGTGATACTCCTCTTTGGATCTTGACTTCTCCCTGACATTTGACTCCTGCTTTGTTCCATTGTCCTGCACCTCACCAGCTTTGTTTGACCTAGTTCCTGCTTACTGCCTGCTATATTGTGGGTCTACGGCTTCTGACCCCTTGCTTGCCTGACCCTCCTTTTGCCTGATTCTCCTAAGGATCATCCAGGGACTTGTGCCTCCTGGCTAACCTGTGCCTCGTGCTTGCTGACTAACCTGGTAACTCAGACTCTTTGTGCCTGCACTTCATCTGCTAAACCTGGTAACCTGAATCCGCACTTCACCTATTGTGCATGGTCTGAAACTCATCTGTTAATCCTGGTAACCAGCATTACCAAATACTTTTGTTCCTGTCAGCAAAATATCTAACCAGCATTGTCAAGTACTTTTGTTCCTGTCTGCAATATATCTAACCAGCATTGTCAAGTACTTTTGTTCCTGTCTGCAATATATCTAACCAGCATTGTCAAGTACTTTTGTTCCTGTCTGCAGTATTTGTCCCTCTTTATCCGAGGAGAAACTCACTTACAGAAGAATTAACCATCTGTGTCTCTCTTGTGCCAGCTCTGAGCACTTCCTGGTGCAATGAGCATTATGTAGACCAAAATTACCTCTAAGTTATCCCGAGGGTTCTCTGTACTCACAAAATAAATTTAACTTGGGATTACCTTCTAAACCTGAAGAAGAAATACCGACGGAAATATGACTAACATGAAAATGCTGATAGGCAAAATCTCGACATATAAATTTCACTGACATGGCTCAAATACAGACATTGTAATTGCTGATAATGAAAATGCAGACAGTCACAATGCCGGCATTAAAATGGCAAAGCCAGTGCCAGTAAACAGTGATAACAACAAAATGTAAAAAAGTGTGCCCCTCCCCCCTCCCCAGTCATATTAACCCTAGTGCGGCCAGCCTAGTACTGGTCGGAAGAAAATCGTCGGGATAAATGGCATGTGGTCCCCCTGATTCTCATCCAACCAGCCCTAGGCTTAGCCAGCTGGGGCTGGTAGCGCCATAGCTGGAGAACCTGCAGCAGGGGGTCCCCCCTGCCATGATGCCCACCAAGCGCCAGTCTGGTCAGCATGGGGCTGGATTCTCTAGGGAGTTGGGCAGGAACAGGCTGGGTTGGGGGAAGGGGTGCATGTGCCCCTGAGCAGGTCCCATATTGGGCTACCTTCGGCTGGGTCACTCGGCCACCTGCATTTTTTTCCCTTTAAAATGTTCCTAATAGGCTGCTCAGGCAAGTCTTGCCATCCAGGCTAAAATTTGCCAGCCGTCCCCTAGAGTTGGACTCCGCAAAAAAATGCAGGCCCCCTCCCTAGGGGTACCCAGCCCCATGCTGACAGTACAGGGCTCTTGCCACACCACTGGGCGGTGTTGTTAAAATTGCAACAGCCGGTAATAAGAAGCTATATAATCATTTCACTGCAGATTGCATATACATAGTTTGACATTTCCTATATTAGTTATTTGATACGTTTATTCATTTTTTTTTAATGTTCTGGAGATTGAGCGCTGTGCTTCACATTGATTGTATTAGAGCGTGGATAACTCTACCTACAACTGCTCTCACAGGATCCACAGGCTACAGTCTTTATTATTGTGCTTTCTTATCCTCTTGTTGTATTTTGTGTTGCAGATGCTGTGTTCATGTTACTCATTTCCACTCTTGATATATGGCAGTGTCTCCACTTAATTCGTCTGTGCTGCATACTGTAGGGAAGTAGGTAACTTGTCTTACCAGGGGATGACTTGAGAGACCTCCTTGAATCCCCACACACCTCTGAGGGATAACACAACACAGTATATAAAAACTATCTTGGTACGTTTACTAAAGGTGGGGGGGGGTTGATTTGTAAATTAATTTTATTTTAACTGGGGGGACAGTTTTAACAGGTTGCTGCATACAAAAAAACACAGTTTAATCTCCAATACAACTCTCAATCACAAATATAATGCAATTTATTAATCACCTCACTACTATGAGACACGTCACACTATACAGATTATATATTCCTGCAGTCCTACCATTCTGGCAGTCAACATGCCATGCCCAAATTAACTTGGGTTTCCCCATGCTCAGAGGTAGTTGCTATATTGTAGCTGGAACCTGGGAAGGAGGAGGGTGGTCCAGATCCCTAGCAAAGGGAGGAACACAGTGGATGCTACAAGGCCACAAGTGTGTGATTCCACTAGAGAGTCTTGAGGCCCCCAATAAAGGATACCTGCAGAAGGAAGGTGCGAGGCACCATTTAATGAAAGCCTTATAAGAGAGGAGTACTCCAGAATAGATCTCTAAGAACAAATTTAATGATTAGTGGGAAGAGTGTTCAGAAAGGTGTGAGTGTGTGGCAGCTGCCACAGGAGAACTTTGCATATAGAAGGGGAAGAGCCCCAACAACCCCCAAGTCCCCAGATCCTAGACCATGTCACAGTATGTGGCAGATGTTTTACAAGGCAGAGCTATGAGGAGCATTAAGAAGAGCTACTCAAGTAAAGCCCTGCAATTGGAGGATGGTAACCTTTTAAGAGGAGATTTCTGTATAGAGCAGTGTGGCCACAATGAATGGGGGATGATGATCAGTACAGCAATAGGAAGAAAGTCTCCTTTAAAAGTAAGGGTCACTGCATCCTGGCATTATTGCTACAAGTTTTGGTGCAGGGGCTAGTGTGCACCTCTGAAGGAGTTTCCCTGGATATTGGGATGACTTATAAGGGGAGTGCAAGAACCTCTGACACATAACCCATTTATGCAAGTATGTGTGAGAAACCGTGACCTCTCATGCTGTGTAACTATTGTTCCCAAAAACATTGGGTATGTAACTACACAGATCAGATCTTTTTTTCCCCTCTGCTCTCCATTCATTGGATATTCACTTATTGCCTACTATATTTAAAACACTTGCTGTCATTCCTCTGTGCCTCTTTTAGTCAGAAACATTGCTAGTGCTAAGATGTGGCTCCCTGCTTTCTCCTATACCTGTGTCTACAGCTCCACTTTCCCAGTGGATTATTCTGCCAGCAGATGGTCACACCAGTGTGGTCACTCATTGCTGCAGACTATCGCTCCAGTACATACAGCTCCACCATCCAAGTGGTTATTTCTGTCTGCAGACTATCACACCAGTTTGGTCATTGTAGTCTGCAGACTATCACATTTCTGTGTTTAGCCCTATCATCCTAGTGAATACTCTTGTCCGCAGCTTTCGCACCTGTGTTTACAGCTCCACCAGCCCATTGGCTATTGCTGTCTGCAGACTATCGCAGCTTCCAAGCTGTCAACCAGTTCCCACCCATCTTTCTCAAGAGCTGTCCTCTTGCCCTTCTCCCTCCAAGTTACTGAGTTACTCCCTCAGAGGGCCGCGACCTGCGGAGCAGATGCCAAGAAGTCCAAACCTCCATGCAGGGGTCCCTGGCGAAAACCATCTGGTTTTTTTAGACTTCACGCATCTGGGATAAGTAGAGACAAGCCAGGCAGACTTTGAGGATCCGATTATCCCAGCTTTTGAGACAGTAACCATCATCCATTTATGCCTGCAAGTTTGGTGACTAAGTATCTGCAGGAGGAGTGAGGAGTCCAAGTAGCATGTAACATCTGCTAAAGAACTGGGCTGGAGGAGTTTGGTATTAACCAGTATGTGTAACTGTTAAGCTTATGTGCTGGAGGAGAAGGCATTTGGAATAAAAGTTTTGTTATTTATCATGAGATGGTCTGGTGGTGAACAAATTATTTGACTTTGTACTGCACCATAATTTTGTACGCTAGTATGCACTCTACACACCCATGTTTTGGGGGGCCCTCTGGTTGCGGGTGCCACACCCACACCATAGACAGAGCTAAAGAGGAGAGTTATGGGGAGGTACATCACATTCTAGCACCCTAAGAAAGTGATCATGCAGCACCTTAATGATTTCCCAGATCTTCACTTTTATCTCACTCTGTGTAATACATATATATATATGTATTACACAGGGCAAGGTGAGGGCCCACTCCTCGGGCCCTCACCTTGCCCCACCGGACTCCCCTAAACTCCTGACCCCTTCGTCCCACTGTCTCTCTTGCCTCTCTGGGACTATACTCTGTACTGAACTGGAACTGGAACTCTGATCCCTCCCGATCACATAACCCCTTGGACTAGTCCAGATCCTGCACCTACCTCCCGGTCGCTGGACCCAGTGGACCACCTACTGATCGCTGGACCCCTTGGACTACACCGGCTCCTGTGACCACCTTGAATCCTCCTAGACTCCCCCCGTTCCTGAGATATCCTTCCGGCTCTCCTAGTATGGGCTCTCCGTAGCCCCTTCACTGCGTGTCCTTGTATTTTATCTGATCTAACCATCAATTTTTATCTTTAACTTAATTTGTTTATTTTATTTTAATCAGATTTTTTACTCCACCTTTAACTTAATTTGTTTATTTTTTTTTAATCAAATTGTTTACTCCACCTTTATTTTACTGTTCTCCACCATATATTGTCCTCATTATTCAGATCGTTATTTGATTGTTATTTAGATTCATTTCATTATTCAGACTGTTATATTATTCTCCTCCACTTTACATTGTCCACTTTGCTTTGCCCCGGCTCTTCCCCACTTTGCATCGTTCATATTGTTTTGCCACTGCCCGTCTGTTTCACTCTGTTCCCCAATCCTTTACAGTCCTACCTACTGTCTTTCTCTGCTCCGTCAGCCCTTATTTGACCTAGCTCAATTTCTCCTCCTGCCTCCGCTACCTCGTCTCTCTCACTCCTGTCCCCCATCTTTCACCATGCCGCCCCGCTCCTTTCCCATTCCCATCCTCTCCCAGGGCCACCTCCACCAGTCCTTCTCAAATGATCCCATCTCTCCCCCTTGCTCCATCAACCTCTCCACCAGTCCCCTTCACTGGTCCAATTCACACCCCCCTCGCTCCAGCAACCCCGACAATCTTATCCACATCTCCCCTCCCTTTCTCCTGTGCCCTCTGGAACTCAAGGTCCATCCGCAACAAACTGACCTCCATCCATGACCTCTTTATCTCCAACTCTCTTAACCTTCTCGCCATCACTGAAACCTGGCTCACTCCCTCTGACACCTCCTTACCCACCGCCCTCTCCTATGGTGGCCTCTCCTTTACCCACTCCACCAGACCGGATAAACGTCCAGGTGGTGGAGTAGGCCTCCTCCTGTCCCCCTGCTGTACTTTTCGGGTCATTCCCACCTTACCTTCCCTCTCCTTCTCCTCCTTCGAAGTTCACTCCATCCGTCTTTTCTCCCCCATCCACCTCCGTGTCTCCATCATAAACCATCCCCCTGGCCCTACCTCCCTTTTCCTGGATAACTTTGCTGCCTGGCTCCCCCACTACCTTTCCTCTGACCTTCCCTCCATCATACTCGGTGACTTTACCATCCCCATTGACAACTGTTTAGACCCGGCCACCATCAAACTTCTCTCCCTCTTCTCCTCCTTGGGCCTCACCCAGTGGACCTCCTCCCCCACCCACTGTCTTGGTCACTCCCTCGACCTTGTCTTCTCTCATCTCTGCGATCTCTCTGATTTCTCCAACTCTCCCTTCCCACTCTCTGGCCACCATCTCCTCTCCTTCACTCTGTCCTCCTCTACTGCTCCTTCCCCGCCCAAAGCCACCCTCACCAGATGCTACCTGCAAATGATTGACCCCATCTCTTTCTCCTCCTCTCTTGATTCTCTCCTTTCTCCCCTTCCCTCCCTGGCCTGCCCCGACCAGGCGTCCTGTCTCTACAACCACTCCCTCACTACTGCACTGGACGCTGTCGCCCCTGCCTCTCCCATCCGCTGACGCCGTCTCATCCCCCAACCATGGCACTCCAAACTCACCCGCTTCCTCAAAAAGTGCTCTCGCACTGCGGAACGTCTCTGGAGGAAATCTCGCTCCCTGGCTGACTTCCTTCACTTTAAATTTGTCTTCTCCTCAGTCTGCTCTGCCCTCTCCCTTGCTAAACAAACCTTCTTTAAATCCCTCATTTCTTCTCAGTCCTCTAATCCCCGCCATCTTTTTGCCACCTTTAACTCCCTCCTTTCTCCCCCCCCTCCGGTCCCTCTTTCCCACTCCGCTGCTGACTTCGACACATTTTTCTCTTCCAAAATTGAAGCCATCAGACTTAACATCTCCTCCTCCAACCCCTCTCCCGCTGCCCTCATTGCTCCACCCCTCTTTAACAAACAACTCTGGTGCTCCTTCTGCCCCACATCAGGCGAAGAAGTTCGCCTCCTTATTCTTTCCTCTCCACCCTCCACTTGTCCTCTTGATCCCATCCCCTCTAACCTCCTTCGCTCTCTCTTTCCCACTGCCTGCTCCTACCTGGCACACCTCTTCAACCTATCACTCTCCTCTGGTGTAGTACCCTCCTCATTTAAACACGCTCTTATCTCTCCTATCCTCAAAAAACCCAATCTTGACCCCACCTCCGTCGCCAACTATCGCCCCATCTCACTTCTCTCCTACGCCTCCAAACTACTTGAGCGGTTAGTCTGCTGTCGTCTCACCCGATACCTCTCGGACAATTCCCTCCTTGACCCTCTCCAATCTGGGTACCGCCCCCTCCACTCCACTGAAACTTCCCTAGCCAAGGTCACCAATGATCTCCTATCAGCCAAATCCAGGGGGCACTTCTCCTTACTTATCCTCCTTGACCTCTCCGCGGCCTTTGACACCGTGGACCACCCCCTCCTTCTGCAAACTCTTCTCTCTCTCGGCCTCTCTGTTTCCGTCCACGCCTGGTTCTGCTCTTACCTCGCCAGCCGCACCTTCTCTGTCTCCACCTCTGGCTCCTCCTCTGCCCCATCCCCTCTCCAAGTAGGAGTCCCCCAGGGCTCTGTTCTGGGCCCCCTTCTCTTCTCACTCTACACTTCCTCCCTTGGTGCGCTCATCTCCTCCTTTGGTCTTCAGTATCACCTTTATGCTGACGACATTCAACTCTACATCTCTTCTCCTGACCTCTCTCCCACCCTCCTCTCTCGCATATCTGACTGCCTCTCTGCCATCCCCTCCTGGATGTCCTCACGCTTTCTCAAAATTAACATCTCTAAGACTGAACTCATTGTCTTTCCTCCATCCAGACTCCCCTCCCACCACAACCTCTCTATCGTTGTTAATAACACTACCATCTCCTCTGCCACCCAACTCCGTTGCCTAGGTGTCACCCTTGACTCCTCTCTCTCTTTTACCCCCCACATCCAATCCCTTGCTCAAGCCTGTCGCTTCCAACTGCGCAACATTGCCCGCATCTGACCCTTCCTCTCACAAGACGCCACCAAAAGTATCATCCACGCACTCATCATCTCCCACCTTGACTACTGCAACCTTCTCCTCACTGGCCTCCCCCTCTCCCATCTTGCCCCCCTCCGATCTGTACTCAATGCGGCTGCTAGACTCATCTTTCTCTCACGCCGCTCCTCCTCTGCCTCCCCTCTCTACCATGCCTTACACTGGCTCCCTTTCCCCTACAGAATCCTCTTTAAACTCCTTACTACCACTTACAAAGCTCTCTCCCAGTCTACTGCCCCCTACATCTCTAACCTCCTCACCATCCACACTCCTGCCCGCTCCCTGCGCTCGGCAAACGACCGTCGCCTCTCCTCCACTCTAATTACCTCTTCCCACTCCAGAATCCAAGACTTCTCCCGAGCTGCCCCCCTGCACTGGAATAACTTCCCTCGCTCCATCCATCTCGCACCCAATCTATGCTCCTTCAAACGGGCACTCAAAACTCACCTGTTCCTGAAAGCCTTCCAACCATCCACTTAACCCCTCATCTGCTCTGCAGTTCTCCCCCCTCTCCCCTGCCCCTGTTTCTTACTCATATAACTGCCTCCCTTTCGTGCCTTTTTGTCCACCTTCCCTTAGGATGTAAGCTCGCATGAGCAGGGCCCCTCTCTCCTCCTGTCTCCATACCGAATCTTCTGCTCCGTATTTACTCCATATGTCTGCCCGGAGTTTCTGAAGCATTGGTACTCTGTGTTTATTGTTCTGTAATGTTTCACCCTGTATGGTCTACTGTTTGTACTATGTAAGGCGCTGTGGAAACCTTGTGGCGCCCAACAAATAAATGATAATAATAATATATATATATATATATATATATATGTGTGTGTGTGTGTGTGTGTGTGTATGTGTGGGTTTTTCTGGAGGCAGGACACTGCACAGCAATCAAAAGGGTCCAATCCTTCTCTTGCTTACATCACTCATTGCTCAATAGCAATTCAACCAGGCCAGGAGACTCACTGTCTGGCCAGGGACTAGCTTTGAATGCCCACAACAGTATATTTTCATTGGGATAACCCGGAAGTTCTCCCTCAGCAGGACTCTCCTCTTGCTCCCCTCTCATCCTAAATCATACTTGCCAACTCCGAAACAAGTTTCCGGGAGAGGGGGTGTGACTGGAGGGCGGGAGGGGGCGGGGCGTGGCAAATCGCGTCATTTTAGCCCCACCGCCTGTGAAAACAGAATTTACATTGCGGGGGTGGGGCAAAATGACGCGATTGGCCTCACCCCCCCCCCTCCTCTCGCCCTCCAAAATGGCGTGATTCACCGAGAATCGCGTCAAATGACGCTATTCTCGGTGATATCCAGTATCCGGGAGAAATGCCAGCTCGCCCGGGAGCCCAGGAGACTGACCCGAATTTCCGGGAGAGTTGGCAAGTATGTCCTAAATAACCTCTCTCCTTGCTCTCTGCCCCTCCCCTCTTTAATTTATTTTGCTCCTGCAATTGGCACCTACTGGCTCCACAGCACTCCTCAGGTCTTATCCTCAGTTCTCTCTTCCTCACAGATCATAGACTGCTGGGAGATGTAGGCAGTAATGCCTGCCTAGCTCCGTTATGTTGGTGTAGCCAATCATTGGTGCTTTCATTGTGAAGCCTTGCAGTGGATTTGTTTGTTATGGCTTGTAAAATTTGTTTAAAATGCCTGCTTATAGGTTATCACAGAAAGGGGCCTCTTTGATTAAACACATTGTTTTAACTTATCACTGATATTAAGGGTAACATACGGCCCTTTTGAAGGTTAGAGGGGTGACCCATGCAATCCCAGATGTGTATCAGGTTGCTGATTACTTTCATTAAGGATGCTCAAAAATATTTAACACATTTTGTATCATTTAATTTGGGACTGTGTATTCTAAGAGAATAAATAAGACCAGCACCACCAATAAACTTCTACTAATTTATTATTTTTGTAATACCTGTTACTGCATTAACTCTCAAGGCCACTAGATGTCTCCTATTCATCACAAGTTGTCTACTTAGATGCCGATTACATCTTGTTGTGTGCACATAGTGTTTGGGCAGCAAAAACTTTTCAGTCATTCATTGCATATTATCTTCCTAATGTTTACTTTCAACTTTCTTCTTTACATTTTATCAATAATAATAAAAAATGTTCCTTGGATAAATGTGCGCAGCCAATAACTGCAAATGTATTTGTGATCGGAAGGTCTTACTCTGCCACCCAGCTCGACTCAGCAGCCTATTAGGAACAATTTAAAGGGAAAAAAATGCACTCTATGAACCCAGAAGGGACAGATGCCTCTTGGGGCTTTTTTTATTTTATAATATAATTTTATTGTATATATACTGGTGGCAGGCCCGGCGCTCCCATTAGGCAAGGTTAGGCACTTGCCTAGGGCGCCGGGCTCTGGAGGGCGCCACAGAATACTAAAAGACTTTAAAACTGTGCGGCGACCGCTGACCATACCTGTCACGGCCGCCGCACAGCTTTCAGATGCACGGAGAGGGGGGGAAGAGGCTATTTTGTCACCACCGCCGCCTCTCTGCTCCGTCTCCGCCCCTCCACTTACTAGTGTCAGTGAGTGGAGGGGAGGAGACGGAGCAGAGAGGCGGCGGTGGTGAGATAAGGTAAGGAGAGGAGGGAGGAGGGAGGAGGGCGGCGATTTTTGCGGGGGGGGGGCGCCGCTTTTTTAAAAATGCCTAGGGCGCCGTGGACCCTAGCACCGGCCCTGACTGGTGGGACCTTATATTGTACATATGCTTGTGTGTATATTGCAATCTGTTCTGTCTGTTAACATACAGCAAATACTATGTAGGCAGAGTGTACTTACACCCAGATTTGAATCAAATCAAGATCCATCTGTATTTGAATACAGCATAGTTGCCTACTCTCCCGGAATGTCCAGGAGACTCCCGAATTTTTGGGAGTTCTCCCGGACTCCCAATAGAGCAGGCAAAAATCCCGGATCCAGCATCTCCCCGTTGTTATAGATGGTGGGGGCAGGGCTAACCACGGCATCGTGGCCCCGCCCCCTGCTACGATTGGCCATAATTTCCTAAGATTGACAGGGGCGGAGCCTAACGGTGCATCCTGCGTGGCCACGCCCCCATCAACGGACCCCCTCCCGGGCGGCTGGCTTCAAAAGTAGGTAAGTATGGAATACAGCCGAAACTACACTCAAGATCCATGCACTTTTTTAAACTGCAACTTGCGTGCTAGTTGTGTGCTGATCTGAATCAAGCCCAATGATTATAGCAAGAAAATCACCTTCCATAATATTTGATTTCTCGGTTACCAGTTACCTGCAAACATTCTGAAACAGAGATCATTTAAGGCTTCTCTACAACATTTTAGCTTGTTGTTGTTGTTGTGGTGCACTGGGTAAACTAATTATAGACTCACGTAGTTTGCTGGGTGCAATCTGTATAGGCAGGTGCCTGTAGGGGAGGGGAGTAGGAACTAAGCACTAGTGCCTAGGCCTGCGCTGGAGCCTGCCTCAAGTATTTTGATTGCAGAAAGACCTGTGCATTCCATATAATAGACTGAAAAAAAATAAGACTAAGGTGAACAGCAGCGCGGGGTACAGGAGTTATGAATATATCATACTTACCTACTTTCTTCAGCTCCCTTCCGGGAGCCAGCCAGTGGAGGGGGGCGTGAAGGGGCGGGGTGGCCGAAATCGCGGCATTTCGGCCCCGCCCCCTGTGACGTCATGACGCAAATTGCGTCATTTGACAGCGGGGGCGGGGCCAAACGCCGCGATTCACCGGGAATCGCGGCGTTTGGGATCTAATTCTGCCCACTTCACTAGGAAGTGGGGCACTTCCTAGTGAAGTGGGCAGAATTCGGGAGATTGCCACACTCGCCCGGGAGTCCGGGAGACTCTCACAAAATGCGGGAGTCTCCCGGACATTCCGGGAGAGTTGGCAAGTATGGAATATATGTTGCAGTGGGAGTTGAAATACTAACACTATAAAGAACTGGTGACTGAATACCTTTGGGTTATCAGGTTACAAATACAGTGACCACAACAATAGACACTAAAGGGTATATTTGCTAAACTGTGGGTTTAAAAAAAGTAGAGATGTTGCCTATAGCAAACAATCAGATTCTAGCTGTCATTTATTTAGTACTTTCTACAAAGCTACAGCTAGAATCTGTTTGGTTGCTATAGGCAACATCTCCACTTTTTCAGACCCGCTGTTTAGTAAATATACCCCAAGACTTGCATGTTATCGGCTCCATTTCTTTTTATGGGACTGTTTTAAGATATTTTTCTGATCCTTGGACTAAATCCATTAATTTTGGATGGTTTTTAATAAGCTTATGAAATATTTTAGATTACTTGAGATACATGATTTTTGTGTTTTCTTATATATTGGCATATTAATTAATGTTATTCCATTGTATCCTATTTATTCTAAGTATTATTTAAGTGGAGCTTGTGACCTCAAATTATTGTGTCAAGGTTTGGCAGGTATTGGTTAAAGCCCTCCCCTGCTTGTCATCCATCGACCACAGATCTGCCCTGTGATCTTATACAGACTGTGTGTAGTAAACGCTTATTATATTAAAATGTATGTATTATATACTGTTTGATCTGTGTTATGTACTGTGCTTACTTATTGTTTGGCGTTCCATATTTCAAGTACCTATACATTTTCCAAACAAGCCCCAACATTCCAGGATCCAGACAAGAAACCATTACCAGGTTGAGCAAGTTCCAATGACAGGTAGGGGAGAGCAACACACTATATCAACAGCCTCGTCCTTTAGCCCTCCGAAATTTGTTTCCCAACCTCTCTTGCTCTCTCTCTCTCTTTTTAATCTTTCCAGCACTCTCTTGCTGTCCTCTACATCTCACTTTCCTTAATGTCCAATTCATGGCCCTGCTGTGTATCCATCTTCCATTTTAATCACTCTGCCTCACCCCACATGGGCATGCACCAAATACATTGTGGTCACGCTCCTTTGGCAATGCACCACCGCAATGCGGTGACTCACAATCTCTCTCCTACTAATGGGGGTGGTGGGGGCGTACTAGGGTGGTAGCTAGCTTGTGACAGGTAAATAGATGATAGGGCTTGTGAAGTTACCGGGTGTTTAGAACAGAAGTTCACTAGGTAACCCTGCCTTGTCGGTTCAGGAATCACACAGGCAAGTAGGAGGACGAAAGATAAATCGCTATCTTTACTTTTATAACATGTAACAAAACAGAACATAAGACTGCAAACTTTAAACAATAGATCAGCAGATCACCACTGTCAATAGGAGTCCCAGCAAAGATTCCCACCCACCTTAGTCATGCAACAGTTCCACAGGCAATATAATCTGTCAACAGGAGGTTCAGGTAGTCCTGGTATCTTGCTGTTCCCAGCCGCTTGGCCAAATCTCCATCAGTGTAGTTGGGCTCTGGGTATTAGTCTCCCCACTCCTGTAGGTGCACCAATTTACCCAGAACCTGGAGAGTATCTCCCAATGGAGTGAGGTGATGACAGGTCCCCAAATAGAATGACAGCCCTCTTCCTAAGATACAGGACAACGATGATCACCGAGGCTGCTGGTAGACCACAGAAACTCAACACCAGTCAACCCTACACCTTCCAGGTAATCAATCCACAGAAAATACACACACACTCCAGCCCCCATGTTGTGACTCCTTATATCCAAGATCAAATTCACAAGTTGGGTGCTGGACTAGGAGGTTGGAGTGGGAGTGGAGATGAATCAGCCTTTCACATTGGCTCCCTTGCTGGGACACAATGTCTGGGTTAGTCCTGTAGAAGACAATAGGTAATTCTGGGCCTTTCCCACCTCCAGATCCAAGATAGCACCCACATTCACTTAATAGCACACATTATAGTCATATACTGTCCCCCACACACATTATAGTCATATACTGTCCCCCACACACATTACAGTCATATACTGTCCCCCACACACATTACAGTCATATACTGTCCCCCCACATAAATTACAGTCATATACTGTCCCCCCACACACATTATAGTCATATACTGTCCCCCCACACACATTGGCCATTTTTTTTTCCCCTCCTACAGCCATTGCCCCCCATGCAGACATTTTCATACCCAATTCCCCCTGCAGACAATGTCTGCAGGGGGAAGGGGGGGTTTGAGGGACAATATCTGCAGGGGGAAGGGGGGGTGTGAGTGACAATGTCTGCAGAGGGAAGGGGGGGTGAGTGACAATATCTGCAGGGGGAAGGGGGGGTGAGTGACAATGTCTGCAGGGGGATTGTGGGGGGTGAGTGACAATGTCTGCAGGGGGATTGGGGGGGTGAGTGACATTGTCTGCAGGGGGAATTGGGTATGAAAATGTCTGCATGGGGGGCAATGGCTGTAGAAGGGGAAAAATAAAAAATGGCCAATGTGTGTGGGGGGACAGTATATGACTGTAATGTGTGTGGGGGACAGTATATGACTGTAATGTGTGTGGGGGGACAGTATATGACTATAGTGTGTGTGGGGGACAGTATATGACTATAATGTGTGCTATTAAGTGAATGTGGGGCTGTTTGGGGAAAATTAGGTATATTTATTAAATGAAATTATTAATTATTTAATGCCTGAAATGGTTGTGGGAAATGGTTATTTTTATTAAATATAAATGCTATTTAATATCTTGCTGGGGTTGTTTGGAGGGAGGGAAAGCGGTTTATTTATTAAATGGGAATACTATTAATTTAATGTTGGGGCTGGTTGTAGGGAAATAGGTCTATTTATTAAATGTATATACTATTTAATGCCAGGGCTAGTTGGAGGGAAATAGATGTATTTATCAAATGTGATTACTATCATTTTAATGTTGGGGCTGGAGTAAGGCCTAATTTTAAACGTAGGTGTTATATTGATTTAACACCGCTGCTGGTTGGAGTTTTCTACATTTCATGTAACCATTTTTTTTTCCAAATAGGGCCCCCAACATTCCAGGATCCAGACAAGCAGCAACTGATCTAAAGACACCAGCAGCCACAAGTGGAGACAATGACAAGACAGGTAAGAGAGACCAGGACATTCTGCCAACTGTCCGGAATTTGGTGGGTGACTGTCCCGCTTAGTCAGGATTTGGTCTGACTACAAGGACAGTTGGGAGGTATGTACTGCTTCACATTGTACTGCTTGTGAAGGCAGAACTGTGTGCACCTAATAGTAGTGCTCACAGTATTGCCTGTGTATTTGTTGAAAATGTGTCTAATAACCATATTACATCATAGGAGCCTCCCTGTCTTAAGTGCCAAGGGCCCACTGAGCCTAAATCCAGCTCTGGTTAGCAGGAGGGAGCGGATAGCTACTCCCAGTTCCTGGATAGGACACAGCCTGCAGAGCAAGCCGAGGAGCTCTAAGTCTCATGAGATTTATTAATCTTGTGAGACTAATAGCTTCCCTGCTCACTCTACAGGAAGTTCCCACCCTGATGGATGTCAGCAGCATCAGAAGCATAGATAAGTGCAGTGGGCTGGGGGTGCTGTAATGTGTTTCTGGGGTGGGGGGGTGGCATGATAGGGAGGGCCTGATAAATGTAATGTTTTTTTATAATGTATGTATCAATGCCCCACGTTGACCATGCCCCCAACATAATGTGGGTACGCCCCTGGTGGCGCCGCTGCTGCGCAGCGACACACAGTTTTGTCCTGCTCATCAACAGAGATGGGCCTGTATGCTTGAAATGCCAGGGCTGATTTTTAGTCCCAGTCCTGCCCTGGTCGGGACCATTGATCTATCGCTTCAACTTTGATCAGTTCCGGGCAAATAGATGCCCCTCCAACTTGGAGTAGCAGATAGTGTATCTCCGCCATCCCCATGAAACATTGTCAGAGTGTATAGTCAGTTATGCTTGTCTGATTCTTGTTTGGACCTCCGCTACTTGTATGATGTACTTCTCCCATGTTTGCCTAAAAGTGCTGACACCCAGCTAGGAGCTCGTCAACCATCCTCTGAAAAATGGCAGGGGTGTTCTTCATTCCAAAGGGCATGGTTGTCTATTCAAACAAGAGAGGAAAGGTGATGAAATCTGATCTCTCCTGAGCTAACTTGGTGAGGGGTATATACCAATATCCATTGCTCACGTGAACACAAACGTAGCGTTGCCCGTCCGGTCCAATAACTCATGTATGCAGACCATCTGGCTTTCAGACTCTACAATCACCCCAAAAATTACCAACTCCTCAATCTTGGTCCTGACTTGTACCAGCACTGCGGGAGTCATCCTATATGCCTCTATCAGAATTGGTTTTGCCTCCCCCGTGACTAAATAGTCAGTGGCCAGCTGGGTACAGTCGGGCTTGCCAGTAAAGTGAGCCGTCTCTACCTCCAACACCTTTCTCATCTCCTGGTTCTGTCCCTCATCTAGCTGTTCCCGATGGTCACTGCCTCTACCCCTCTAGTACTTATTGCTACCTCAAGCAGATTGGCAAGGGTCTAACTCTGGCTATCCATTGGTGGACAAAAGACTACCATGGCAGCTACCTGTCAGTGCACATAGCCTTTAGCCTTTTAACCAGTTAATGTGGAATGTTCTTGTGTTCTTCCCTCCTTTGTCTAAAGCTATCACCTAATTCATGGGAGCTGACTGTCTCATCACCATGTGCGAACCATCCCAGGTTGACTGCAAGTTATTCTTATAATTTTGCCTGCTGACATCTCCCTATCTTGTGCATGGGTGACGTACCATTCTTTTCGTCTGGTCTGGGCCACTTTTAAATGTTCCTGCATCATCTTCCACATCCTTCCACATCCTACCTTGCATTTCTGTCACATATCTTACTACCAGCTGTTCCAGAGTCTGAAACATTCTTTCTCAGCTTTCCCTTACCAGATTTAAGGGTCCACGTACTTTCCGGCCATAGAGCATTTAGAACGGGGAGTATCCGCTGGACTCCTGGGGCAACTCCTGATATGCAAACAGAAGTTGATGGAGGGCCCTTTCCCAATCTCTCCCTTCAGACTGCACATGGGCCCTAAGTAGATGTTTCAAGGAGTCATAAAAATTCTCACACAGATCATTGGTCTGCAGTTGATAAGGGGTGGTCTGGAGGGGATTTTCTCACAGGGTCTGGATGAGATCCCCTTGGAATTGGGTTCCCTTCTATGTGACTACCTCCAGAGGGAATCCGACCCAGCTGAAGATGTCCACCAGGGCCTGGGCTACATGCTTTGCATCTATGGATGACAGCACCACCACCTCAGGGTATCTATGAATCGATAATGGGCCTATGATATTTATGGCTTCCTGGTCAAAGAGTTCTTGGATGACGGGAAGAGATTGTAACTGAGCTTTTCTAACCTGGTTCTGTCCCTCATCTAGCTGTTCTAACTGCCTTCCGATCCTGCTGTGTATATGCACTCATGTTCACGATCTCCATAGAGTTTACAGAGTCATGATCTTTTAAGATGATACTGGCAATGAACATGTCCTGGTGAATTAATGTAGAAAGTGCTGTAGATGAAATAATTCATCTGTTCGATTCTGAGACTGAATATTTAGTTTCAGACTCACTGCAGCTAACAAAATTTGTAACGACATGTGGATAGCTATAAAAAGGCAGTTAATCAGTGTAACAGGAATGAATGAATGAATACTGTGCTGTCATTCTCTAAATTACTACAGGACCACATGAAGAGCACAGATCTGAAAGTAAATTGTGTATAGTGTGTACAGATGTATCGGCAGACTGATTGGAACGTCAGTCTTTTGTAAAATCGTTAGTGTTAACAAATTGGTTGAAAGTTTTTGTAGTGTGTACCCAGCCTTACAGAGAGGCTGCCTGATGGTTTATAAGGTGTATGACTTAACTATTACTAAGCAATACTTAAATCACACAGCAGCCATATAAACTATCAGAGACTTAGACAGCCTCTATCTCTATCCACCAACTGAGTGGCAGAAATGTTGCTGTTGTACAAATTGTAAATAATATCACTGGCACTAAAAAGAAACAAAAACTGTGGACCTAGTCATATATGGATTATTACAAGGACTTTAAGGTAGTGTGGGTTTCCATTCCAGTGGAAAAGTAGCAATAACAACACTAATTAGTGAGCTAAAACAGTCAATAAAGTCTGCTCAATCTGTGAATTTGGAAGAAGCCCCATTAAATTAGGTATTTGGGAAAGTTACTTTAGTTTGGCTGACCAAATCATAGCAGTCACATTCCATTTAAGCTTAGTGATGTTGATTTCCAGATTACCCAGTTTAGAGAAAATAGTAACTCTCATTTACAAAAGTGTAAAAGAGCAAACCCAACGCTGGGATTGCCCAATGGGCCTTCTTTTGTGCAAATGCATTTGTATTCATTTGTTTGCCAAGATTATATGAAAAGAATAAAGGGTGGGCCTAAAGTTGGACTTGCAGTAACATTTTCACTCATTCCACAGTTTTCAAAAATGCTATACAAAAATTGAAATAACACTAAAACATACATTCAGCCAACCATGGCAGAAGTTGAAATACTGATTCCCTTATAGTACAAAAAAAAAAACAACAGGAATGAAGGTATATCTCCTGGAAGCCAACCCACAGGGCCCAATTTTAGCAAAACATTTGAGGGCAATTTCCACTAATTGATGGTAATACGGCAATGCCGGAATTAGCATTTTGGTTCCTGAGAGAGACAGTGGAACTCCATTTAATTGCAACTGACTTCTAGGCATAAAACATTATAGCTCAATACAAAGATCTTTCAGCTTGTATAATATATAATTCTCCCTCAGCTCCCAAGAGAAAAGTCTTCATCAACAATGGAAAGTCTAGATATGTATTGATGAGTATTGAAACATGCTCATTTTCAGGTAAATCTAAAGTTACAACCCCTTTTAAGCAGTCAGTTACAGTGACTGGCTAGTGGGTGTACACATGGAAGTGCACTTGTAGGTCTGCATTTTTTGTAGTTTGGATATGAGCCTTAGCATGTATAGGGGTGAAAAAATTACAAAAAATATGAACATACAGACAGTTTTAGACATAATATCCAC
The DNA here is from genome assembly GCF_038048845.1 of Mixophyes fleayi. Taxonomy (NCBI): domain Eukaryota; kingdom Metazoa; phylum Chordata; class Amphibia; order Anura; family Limnodynastidae; genus Mixophyes; species Mixophyes fleayi. The sequence goes on along the minus strand of NC_134411.1, from coordinate 42,129,111 downwards.
CAATTACACATCTGTTCAAACATATCTATACAGATACAGGCAAATGAATATTTAAAATCATTCAGGCACAAACTGCTTGTGAATCTATTTTTCAAAGAAACTTTTGACTCTCTCTGGTGGCTGGCCACGTCTCTTTAATGGCACTTTTTCAGGGACCTTTATGATTTCATTCCCCCCGGTGGGCCCTTTATGGCCCATGCCGACACTGGATAGATGGGCAAGGGGAAGACCAGAGAGAAGAAGGTTGCATTAGATGATGCGAGATGATGATCATAGATTATGTCTCTCTGTCTGTCCACCCCTCCCCTTAGATTGTACGCTCCTCTGAGCAGGGCCATCTCTCCTCCTGTTTCCACCACTTCTAACTCTGCTCTCCAGCTACTTAGCCCTCCTCCTCGAGGGTCCTCCACCCCACGTCCACTCTCGCTCCCTCCTCCCCCCTGGGGGTCTCCCTGTCTTCCGCGCCCTCCTTCTTGGGCCCCGTCGTTTGCGGATCCTCCCTCCCCCTTCCCCGCCCTCTCTAGCTGTGCATTGAGCGTACTGAGTTGCTGTGTTTACTGTACTGTGCTGTCTCCCATTGTATTGTGATTTTGTTTGTCTCTGTACGGCGCTGCGGATGCCTTGTGGCGCCTTATAATTAAATATTAAAAATAATAATAATAATAATAATAGATGAATATTTTGAACATGGTGGCAACAGGATTGAGAGGTGTTTTTTGGACTACCAGCACCAAATGAATAAGTTGGCATAATTAGAGTCAAACTTAGCTATGGCATTGGTCTGTAGGTTTTATTATATGAGTAAGTATAAAGATTATAACATTCTAAATAAACTGTTTGTTGGTTATTAATACATTATGATTCTCTTTAAGATATGATTCTATAGCGAAGATGCCTTTATTGTGAGGAATTGAGGTATACAAAGACATAAATACAACATAGTAATAAAAAACATTTATAAATGTTTCACAAAGTTCTCATAAAATTGAGTAAAACAGGATTCATATAGGTTATGTTGAGAGATTTTTTTTTCCTTTAAGTGCACATTATAGTGTTGATTTTCACTACTGAATGTAGCAAAGGTTAAGATAGTAATGACCTAGCAAGGAAATGGAATATAATGAAATTAGGCCTGCGGGCCGGAACTGTGATTAGGTCAAGGGAAATACCATTTAATCTATGTTTGTTTTAGCTGTTAGGGCATTTTCTCATTCAATTTCTGCAAATTTTCATTGCAATGAACATTATACATATCTGAAATACATTATTTTTTATAGACAATAACATAGCCTGACTGGGAATAAAAATACACCTTGGTATGCACATCACCAGCAGCATTCATGTGTGGTCTGGAGTAAATTAAAAATATATTGTCAGGCTAAATCAAAGGGAATCAAAGCAACATACTAATGGTTGGGAGGTAATACAATGCTTTGAGTAGTGTTAGGGTTGGTAGCATACAATTCATAATCATTCCGAATTTGTAGTCCATTAGTGAAGGTATTTAGACACATTTTTTGAATAGGGTGTAAAAAAGTCTAATGTTTACTTCACCTGGAATGATCTGTGTATGTGCTCAGGAGCATAAAGTCTTGACAGCCTGGTCAATTTCACATGGTTGTGTAGTTTGGTTGATTAAAATAAATTAAAATAAATAACAGTTCACATAGATTCGATGAAAATCACGTAGCAGCAATATGCTTTTTTCTCTGGTCCTCAGAACTTTCTGTAAAACTAGTTTCTGGATAGAAGAATTTATATCGAAGTTTATGTAACTTACGTACATGTGTACTTTTACTAATCCTTTCAGGGTGATATGAAATATTCCTAAACTACATAGATCCTGCACATAGACACATATGTACTGCATTTCTTAGGGGAAGAATGCTATATAAAGGGGAGGGGTAGGAGGGGTTGTGTGGGGTCCAATTTCACAAAAATCATCACAAAATCAACCAGCTGGGGTTGTTGGCACTATAGAAGGACACGCAACATGGGGTCCCCTTGCCATAATGACAAACCAATCCCAGGCTCTTCAGCACTGAGTTGAATCCCCTAGGGAGTGGGGTCCGCAAAAAAATTGTGCGGGCCCCCTCTAGGGAGGCCCAGTTCTGTGCTGGGCTGTGCTGATGGTGGGTGTAGGGTAATAAAGTGTTAACACATAAAGAAATTGTGTAAGTCACCATTTTACTTTGTGGAACTACAAGTCCCAGCCAGCCCCGGGTGCCATTAACAGTCTGGGCATGCTGGTGCTTGTAGAATTACAAGCATCAGTATAGCCATGAAAGCCAGGGCATGCTGGCACTTGGAGAACCACTGAGCCATGTAGTTCCACAAGGTAAAACTTAAATAAAACACACAACCCTCGTATAAGACACATTATTTTAATAAAAATAATTAAACCCCTAAAATTAACACCATGCCTCTTTAAAACCACATATATTATTAAAAATAATAAAACCCCATATACTTACCATATGATGTCTTCTTCTGTAAATGATCCAATTTTGTAAGCTTTTACTCAATTAGGCTTGAAAACAACCTTAAAAATACATAATATTCCACATGTCCTGGAGATACATTTTTTAAGCTGCGGGTTTGAAAAAGTGGAGATGTTGCCTATAGCAACCAATCAGATTCTAACTGTCATTTTGGAGAATGTACTAAATAAATGCTAACTAAAATCTGATTGGTTGCTATAGGTAACATCTCCACTTTTTCAAACCCACAGCTTGATAAATTTACCCCCTGGAGTAAATTAAAAAAAAATCCAAATGGTCTTGAAAATAATCTTTTTTTCTTCGGTCTAAAAGACCCCAAAATAATCAAATTTCCATATTGAAAACTAGCCCCAGACTAGACTGCTGTTAGGGTTCCAAGTATGAAGACTATGGAGAGTAGTTGTGAATGCAAACATAATGTCTTTATTTAGAACACAGATCACACACAGGTAATAACTAAATGCAATGGTATTACAGCTCTCACAATTCCTTAAGCACAACAGCTAATGCTGGTGAGATGTATTGCAGACAGAAACAAAGCACTTGGTAACGCTGATAAGATATTCTGCAGACAGGAACAAGGCACTTGGTAATACTGGTAAGATATATTGTAGACAGGAACAAAGCATTTCATAAAGCTGGTAGGTAGTATGCCCAGAGGAACAGTCTAGAAATGATGGGAGCTGTAGGCTTACTGTCTTGCTATCTTCAAGTATAGACTGGATGATCCACGGAAGGAACAGACAGGAGGAAGGTCAGCCAAGCCAAGGTCAGAAGCTGGAAGACCCACAACAGTACCAGGAAATAAACAGGAGCAAGGTCAAACAATGCCGGGGTCGGGGTTACAAGAATAGGTGCAAAGTGATGGAACGAACAGGAGTCACATATCAGGGGACAATCAGGACCAGATCACAGGAGTATTAGAGAGAGACCAGCAGCAGAGACAACTGAACTGGTACAGGCAGTCTAATAATGGCCAGATACAGGGGATTAAACATGGAAGTGAGATTAACTCCTGCAAGTGAGGAGAAAATATCTGAGCATAACAGCAGAACCTCTGGTAGCACAGAGGTACTGCAGGTCTGATTCAGAATACGAATAGAGTCCTAACAGCAACACAAGGCTAATGTCTCAATGGGGAGAGGAGTTTGACAGCAAAAAACAGTGTGCCACCTTCCCAGTGGCTGCCACAGTGAAAAACGATGGTGCTCTTCCCAACCTACTTAGGCCATTGGGACCAGGGTAATGATAAAGATTGGGACCGCTGGACTGGGAACTTTGCCAACAGTGTCGTCCCAGTATAGCACACACACAATATTAATAAATATTAATTGAATAAAGATTCCCAAATCCCCCATTCACTACTTTGTAAAATAAAAAATAAACAAATGAGAAATAAAATATTTGCTTTTTTAGTTTTGATCTATGTTTCAGTGATTTCCAACAGAGTGTGTGGACATATTAAAAAACCAACAAAATATCCATTTGATGTGAAATTAATATTGTAAGCAGGTCATGGAACAGAATCACAGTCAAGAATACATTCAAATAAGGAAAATGTTAGTCCTGATCTAAATCGTTTACCAAAATGGAGTCTGTATGTTCTCCCTGTGTTTGCGTGGGTTTGATCCCACACTTCAAATACATACTAGTAGTTTAAATGGCTTATGACAAAATGGACCCTAGAGTGTGTGTGTTCTAACAGCAACACAAGGCTAATGTCTCAATGGGGAGAGGAGTTTGACAGCAAAAAACAGTGTACCACCTTCCCAGTGGCTGCCACAGTGAAAAACGATGGTGCTCTTTCCAACCTACTTAAGCCATGGGGACCAGGCCTAAGACCATCTCAACAGCATTAGCTGTTGTGCTCACAAGTATTGCTATACTTGTGAGCATATAGACCTGTTGACACACCAACACTGTGGGTACTTTTATTCCCATTGGACAAAAATTAGGTCCCCACAAAACAAAATGCTGGTTAATTAGAATTTTGCTAATATACTCTGGCATGTACCTGAAAGCAACTTTTATCGGACCTAAAATGTACGTGTGTGTCTGGAGTGGAGGGGAAAGTACTAGAGGTCAGTGGAACATGCGTATGTTCGACTAAGCACCAGAAGAGGAGGAGATTGCAGCTTCCCTGCCCTTTTACATCACATGGGATTAAAGAAGAAACAGTCACATTCATCTCCTGCTGAAAGTTAAGTGGGGACAATGGAGCATGACACAGCCCAGTGGGTCCTCCGACTATAGCCAGGAGTGCAGTGGAGATGAGTATGCATACGACACTTTAGAGCAGAGTGATTCAGACACCAATGGTGTTGCGCCATTGTGTGTCAGTAAAAGAAAGCAAACCATAGATGGGTTCTATGCACAACGATTCTTGACCTGATGGCAGCTGTGTTTTAAATATAGAAGTCCGGAAAGATGATGCGGTGTCCGTCCAAACACTGTCCAAAACAGTGATGACTCCAGAGCATATAACAAAAAGCAGTACTGCCTGTACTGTGAGAAGCCCCTCTCAAAAATAGCCAGGCATATAGAGCATGTTCACCATAATGAGACTGTAATGGCCTGGGCCACTCGAAAGAAAGATGCATGCAATTTACACATCTTCGGAATAGAGACAACTTTGCACATAACGCTGAGGTGATAAAGACAGGATGCGACATTCTGATTCCATGCAAATTTCTAGACAATGAGATGATTGCTGAAGGCTTCATGCCCTGTGCACTTCGCCAAGTTTTGTTTGCAAGAAAATACCTGTGGGAACACATGAAGGTTTGCATGCTAAGCCAAAGGGACAGCAAACCCATGACAAAAACAGAGTCCAGTCTCTGTTTGCCTTTGCTCAGCCTGTTCCACTTGACATCAATTGTGGGTTTTGGAACCTCTTGAATGACATGACCCTGGATGCAATTTTTCTCAGAGTTAAAAATGACCAAACATCATGCAGATGGGGCAAAATCTTTTCAGTCTCGAGTCAGATGTTAGCAAACTTCAGTACATTCATCAGAAGTTTAGAGAAATGGACAGGATACTACTATATGCCAGAAGAGCTATCCCTTTGGAGGGAATGGAAGACTTTACCATCTCATCAAATTTTTTGCATGTAGTAAACACGGTGAAGCTGGTAGCTGGCTATGACAAGGAGACCGATAAATTTAAAACACCCTTGCTTGCACTGAAGGTCAGGCATGGCTTGCAAAAGATAGTGAGCATTGTGGAGTGATGAGCAATAATGGAGGGCTACACTGCTGTGGTTGAAAATGCATGCAACTTCAGGAAAATCTATAAGGCAAGATGGAGTTGATGAGTTTATCTCATCACCTGCCTTGAAAACTCTTAAGGAGTCCAACTGGAACATGCCTCAGCTTTTACCATTCACAGAAGATGTGAAAAAAATACACTTGTACCTTGATGAGAAGCGCAGGCCCACCGAAGCATTCTATCCACTGAGCCTACGCTTTACAAGTGAAAACTGCTTGCACAAGTCACACTGACACTGGTGATCTTGTTCAATCAAAGAAGGGAACGGTACTGTGGAGCACTGTGGCGCCTTACAAATCTACGATAATAATAATAATAAAAGGGAAGGGGAAGATTCCAAGATGTTGTTGACTACCTTCTCCTCAAGAGATATTTTGGATCTCCATGAAGATGTTACCATATAGTTTTCTGAGGTTGAGAGGAAGCTCTGCCGACACTTTACTCATATTGAAATCCAGGGAAAATGTAGCAGAATGGTCCCCCATCCTGCAGACACCAGCCATGCAAGGCTCAATGGAACTTCATGCAGAGAAGCATGAAGAATGTGGAGTGGTTACCAAAAATGTCTACAAGTTTGCCAGACCAGCTGCTTTATCATACCTCATAGGCTCCTATTGCATACGACTGTTTGCCTGAGAGTGTAGAGCCAAACATCCCCACTTGATGTCTTCCATGAGGCTTCGAAAGCACGGTGCCACTCTCTCGAAGGTCCTCAACCTAAAACGGCACAGAACTGAATCAGCTGGGGCTTTCGAGAGTGGCAGGCTGACTGAATTCAAATGAAAGAATCTGGACAAGATGCACATTGATCCAGAAGGTAAGTTGGAAATCTTGCTTTTGACTTTTACCTTGGTCATATGCATATCTGTTTCTTTCCAGAACCGGTCTAGCTATAAAGCGACAGGTCGGATGATGAGCAATCCCCAGTGACAGAGGCACAGGGAGTTATACTTTGCCTTCTCTGTATTTCGCAGAGTCATAATGGACCATTCTACTTCCTTTCAGGTTGTAATAAGTGCAGGAAAAAAACTGAGACAGTGAGGAGATATAAGCTATGGAGAAGCACATGATCAAGTTTATCCAAACCTGCCGAGTGTCCAAAAAGCATGACTGCATCATATGCCACATGGCTGAAACATTAGCACTGGAAGATTGAAATGGTTTGGGTGTGAAATTCTACATATGATTTGAATATGGTCAAAATTAGACTGAAGTTTCATGTTCTTTTTTAAAAAACAACTTGCACAACACACAGAAATTATTAGGTAAGTAAATAATGCAGCAGAGAGGTTTTATCACTATTTCCAAATGCAGAATCTTCATAAAGGTTAGATGATCAGTGTAAAAATTAAAGGCGAGACAGGAAGCCTTGCCTCATACCATTAGTGGTGCCAAAATAGGTAGACCGCTAGGCTGTTCACTGTTACAGAAGCAGAGGCAGAAAAATACAAGGCAGAGACACCCTTGACAAACTTCCCAGAGAAGTCCATCATGTTTAACCCTGCATATAATGGCCATAAAATTTGGTCTAACACCATCTCTGCATCAAGCAATAAAATGAGAGAAAGGAGCCTCTGCTTATGGATGGAGTAGTTGAAATCTATTATTCAACTGGTATTGTCTGAGGCCTGTCTGCTTTAATAAAACCCACTTGGTCGGAATGTATTAGAGCATGAAGTATAGAATTGGCTTTATTAGCTAACATTTTTGCATAAATTTTAAATCTACATTTGGCAATAAGATTTGCCTCTAGTTTGAGCATAGGGTGGGGTCTCTGCCCAGTTTTGGCATCACCACTTTATTTACCAGGGTGTGGTGGCTGTGCCACAGGCTGCTCTCTCCAGAATTTTATTAAAATGGCTAGTTAGTTGAGGCTCAAGCTTTGGTGAAATTTTTTTATAGTAATGTGCTGTGAAGCGATCTGGGGCTCGTGCTAGGGATTTTATGACTTCTTCAGATATAATGTCTGCATTTAATGCAGGAATGTTTTAAAGCTTGAGCTTGGGTAGCGGGATTGAGAAGGTATATGCATCAATTTTATTATTCAGTGTATCTGACAAGAGCAAGAGCCCCAGGGAGTTTAAATAGTGAACCATAAAACTCTCTGAACTCCTTTACAATTGAAATTGGGTCATATGTAACCTCATTTGGTTTGATTTCTCTAACCAGATGAGTGCTCTTTTATGAAGAAGTTTATTAGCTAACACAGAATCAGCCTTGTCTGACTTGCTCTAGACCTTTTAGAGTGTTAGCAGATTTGTGTGAGACTAAAGTATTTAACTCCTCTGTAACAGAGTCAATCTGGGTAAGGAGATTCAATGAGGATCATGATTTGTGTTGTGACAAAAGGGTAAAATTATAGTGAACTGCACTTAAACCTCAGAATCCTACTGATTTAGTACAGCAGCACGTAAATTCCAAGGTATCTTTGAGATTGCACTTATGTAAAACGAAAACGGCATTCATACCAAACGTCCTAATAGATATCCTAGTTATTATCAGAATAGTGAATCAACATCAGGAATTATGAGACCAGTATATCAAAATTATGAAGTAATTTTTGTAATGTTTATATGACAGCAATCAAAAAAACTGGAACAATCTTACGCAATAATTACGAATAGTGGTGGACAGAGTTCAAGCAACATATAAAGATATGATTAACCAGTATACATTTGGTCAGTGTTCTGGGTAACAGATTGGCAAAAAGGTTAATGATACAAGTCCATCTAAAAGCTTGAAATCGGAGACTAACTATCAGTTAGTGACATGCAATGTGACCTCCCTGTATACGGTCATTGACCATGAAATAAATTTAAACAGTGTCAGATTTTTTCGGGAACAGAGTGAACAATACAAACAGGAACAAGTTGATTTTAATTTAATAAATATTAATTTTAACCTCACTCACAATTATTTTTGGTTTAATGACAAATTTTATCTGCAACAATGGGGTACGGCGATGGGCAACAGGTTTATCCCCAGTCACGCAAACCTCTTCATGAGTTGATGTGAACAGGATTATATTAGGTCTAACAACAGCTGGGGTGCAAACCTAATGCTCTGGAAGTGATATATCAATAACATCCTCTTCATATGGGATAATACATTTGACTGCCTAAATGATTTTGCTGTGAGTTTGCTGCTGCTGATGGTGTGAGATTTTTTCCTGCTTCAGGGAGCACTGGAGCCCCTTTTAAGAAGAGTGTTCATCTCCAGGAGGGGGTCACTTGCAGCACAGTCTGATATCCACTTGATGTCAGGACCTGGAGTCCTGACATATAAATTCAAGATGATTGACAAGATGGATGATTGTTGCATCACAATTGCTTGCTGTCCAGCAATGCATTAGTTAAGTGAACACTGCTGCAGATTCCCCATCAGATAATTACATCCACCTGTGTTTGGTTCTTAAATACCTGCCTCTGTGAACAATCCTGCCCAAATCATTGAGTCTTTCCTGGACTATGCTTTGCAGCTTTTTGTGTCCTAGAAATCTGTTTCAATTCTATATTCATGAGACCGTGCTCAATTCTTTGTTCCAGCTACTGAGCTTAATTCCCTGCTCCATAGACTATGCTCAGTTCCTTGTTTCAGGTACCATGCTTAATTCTCTCTTCCAGAGACCTATCCTAGAGACCTTGCTCCAACCCTTTTCCAGAGACCTTGTTTAGTCGGTGCTCCAGTAACTTTGCTTCCACCTTGCTAGTCTATGCACTGGTGACCTTGTCGCCATTCTGCACATCAGAGACTACTACCAGTGTTGCATCTAGTGTTCCAGTACCCTTGTCTTCACTGTGCCTTCCTGCATTCCAGAGAATACTACCAGTGTTGTAATCATTACTGTGTCATCACTATGCCATCCAACACTTCAGAAACTACTACCAGTGTTTCATCTAGTATTCCAATAGCCTTGTCATGACATTCGAGACTTAGTACCAATATTTCTTTTTGTCTTCTCAACAACTACTTTTCCCAATAGGAAAGTTTACTTTTCCAATCTGTTGCTACATCACTTATCTTATTTGACATTGCAGACTGTTTACTGTCCATTATTATTGTGGTTTTGATTCTGCTCTCCAGCCATTGGGTCTCCATTACATTATCTAAACATATGTGCTATTAGCTATTACTGTAATAAAGACGGCTGCCCTTTATTAACTTCTGAAATGAGAACATAATTTGTGACAACAGTAATAGAGTTTTGTGACCGTGGATTCTGTGATAGAGGTCTTGGTAAAAGAGCCTGTTGGAGTGATCGAGGAGACAGACATGCAAGTAGTCAGCTCTTGGAGCTGTGGAAAGTCCCCTGTGAGTGATTACAGTATGTGGGGATTACAGGAAGTCCAGTTGAGCAGGATTATGTCTGTGTGCACATCTCCTGATGGCCATGGGTGGGAGGTAGGCCTCAGATGCATCAAGATGGCCCAAGTATGCCTCCGGAATGCATCCTGGCGACAGGGTGTCTCTCTGCCATGGCTCTGGCATGCCATAGTGGCCTGTTATCTATGTCGTTTTGCAGACAGTGGGGGTTGAATAGCCGCAACATGCCCACCCACCAGTGGGATTGGAAAGTTAGAATTTGAGTGTCCATTCACTCAGAAAGACTCAAAATGAGGGTAAACAGTATGCCAGGGGTGTGCTGGATGTGGTTAAGCAGTGTCTAGTAATATACTTAGATGTTTAAGGATTACTAAAGCAGTAACCAGGAGCTAAAGAGAACTGTGTCTGGCTTCCTCAAACACTTAGCAATGCCCCAAGAGTTTAAGTTTTATAGGAGACATAGGAGATTTGCTTTTTACCAATATATGTCCATTATTAAGGTTTTGTTTATAATAGTATTTTAAAATTGGTGTGTCACAAAAATAAATAATGATAGGAAAGACAAGTCAGTAAGGGTGTTATTTTAATATTCCAGAAGTGTAGGGTATAGGCGGGGAGGTAATGGAAGGAGGGGGGACATGAGGGAGCCAAAGGAAGGGATGGGGAATTGAGGATTCACGCATCAAATAAGAGAGAATTAAGCTTGTCTAAAAAAAAAAAACAAAGAACACCATTCTACTAGTACTGGAGTAGTGGTTCATTATGGTATGAAGCCCATGTGGACCAAACTTTGTAGAAGGAAACAGAGGAGCCCCTCAGCACGCTGGTTATGTGTTCCATCTGGTACTTGTGCCAGATCCGACTGCAGACCATCTGAAGTGTCGGTGGTGTGGAGTTTTTCCAAGAGGCTGCTATCTGACACGTGGCAGCGCTGATGATGTGTCTAAAGTGCTTGTGAGCAGATTTAGTGAAATCTGGTAAGGGCAGCGGTAATAAAATATGCTTAGGGTCAAGTGGTATGTGCGTATTTAGAATTGTAGAGGCTAACGCAAGGACTGCTGTCCAGTATGGGAGGATCCCGGGACAGTCCCACCATATATGCATAAATGTTTCTGTTTGACCACAATTTCTCCAACAGTCAGCGCTGGCCTGTGGGTATATAGTTTGCAGCCTTGAGGGAACATAATACCACCTGTGTAACAGTTTGTTAGCATTTTCCTTGATGCAGACATTTATGGAGCTATGAGCTGTCCATTCATAAATATCCAACCATTCTTCCTGGTCTAAGATAGTCCCCAGATCCACCTCCCACTGTGTCTGAAAGCGATCCGTAACAAGCAAAGTGTCAGTGAGTAAGGGATTATAGAGGATGGATATAAGACCTTTGGAGGCTGGGCCCGATAGACATAGATTCTCAAATGTAATGGGTGGTCTGGAAGAGAGTTGAGCTTTAACCGTTTGATGGTAATGCCTAATTTGAAGATATGGGTGGAACTGCCCCATTCTGCTCTACCAACTCCGAGAATTGTGGAAATATTACTGTCTTAGTTATGTGATTGAGTTGTAACAGCTTGCCCTTATCTGCCCATTTTGAATACATGGAGTGGGACAATCCGGGCGCAAAGGCAGGGTTAGACCATAAGGGTATCAGAATCGAGGGGGCAGGAGAGAGATACTAATCGTTAACAACATATTTTTTTATAGTTTCAACTCAAATGATCTGTTTCTTGTAAAGATGCATTAGATTGAACAATCCAAAATGATGGAACAATGCCTGACAGTCGATGTCTATGGGTTACAGCCAGTGGCAGATCTACTCAGGTAGCACAGGATGCAGCTGTTATGGGGCCGCAGCTGGGAAGGAGGGCCTGCCTCATACACTAAATCCCCATACAGCAGCAGATTCTCACCTTCTCCAGCTTACTGAAGCTTCCTCTAGAGATCGGGCCATTTCTGCTGTCATAGTAACCAAAATAAAGCTTGATTGTTAACCATGTAGGCTACATTCCATTATTCCCCTCAGCCACAGACTGATCACTGGAGGAAGCTTCAGTAAAAAGGAGAGAAATTGTCTGCACCAAGTACATGGAGGCTTTTACAAAATATTGCAATTGAGCCCACAAAGGTCTAGTTATACCCTTGGTTATAGCGCACGTATTCACTTATTTATGAAGACTGAACAATATACTGTAAAATCTCTTCAGTTGAAGATTTAACCTGCAATTCCTACAACAATACATTGATTATCTAATTATAAATACTTTATGTATAGGTATAGATGGCATCAAATGGAGCATTTCAAACATAGGTTGGTCACTTCTGAAAAAAAAGGCTCTTCCATGTGTATACATTTCTAATTGTCGTTTTCTCAATATACTTAATTGCGATAGTATATTAATTAAAACCGAGCAGAGGAAGAGTTGCTTATCACTGTTTTCATTCTAGTAAATAAATCATACCTCACACAGTTACACTGTTACCACTGACACGTGGGCATTCTAAAAGCAGTTCCAGACCACTGGAAAGCTGGAAAGATTCACAATAAGAGCAACATTGTATATAGATAGATAGATGGATAGATAGATAGATCTGTAGGTCTGCTACAGAGCAAACACTGAATGGTATTACGCTAGAGAGCTCCTGCCAGAGTCAGAATTGATGATAATAGAAGATCTCACAATTGCATTAGGATATGTTGTGTTAACTTAATTAAGCCTAGGGGTGTTTGGACATTTCTAAAGTATGGTGACGTATTTACAGTACAGTTTGTATTGTATAAATACAGGTGCACGTCTAAACAGGGGCAAGGTCTCTACATAGTGGCATGTGAAGCAGAACTGAATATCACCGATTTTCTCACATAAAAGGATCTGGGCTGCAAATACATAATTAGATCTTCATGAATGGGCAAAAGCATCTTAGATAAATAACTGGAACAATGGTGAGGATACGTCAAGAAAATTAGGACGTCAGTGATTATAACTATTTTCATATTCAAATGTATTTCTTTTAGAGCACACAAAAGGCAATTGCCTGGATATCTGTCATATACCTGATATTCCTCATAGCTGACTGTAGTGGTGGAACAAGGGTAAGTTAAATCATTGCCTTATAATCTATTGTTGTGTTTTAAATATACTGTTAGCTTATTTATTTTGTCCTATATCTAGGTTTTAACTAGAAACTGGGGTCCTCAATCTACATTGTACCTGAAAGGAAAGCGTAAGTTAAACTTTAATTTAAACATATGTATAATTACCAGCAAAATGTAAGCATATTGCATTTAGAATATTACAGTGAATTTTAAACTATAATAACCAGAATCATAAACATCTTGTTACATGTAAAAATCATATTTCTATAAAAACAATCTCGCTAATATTGACTAAAAGCCAGTAAACCTTTAGCAGACCAGCATTTGCTAATCAGGTTTAAACTGTATATGGCTGCATGTTAGTGAGAGCAAAAGGAGATACTTTGGTAGGACCAGGGGCTAGATTTACTAAGCTGTGGGTTTGAAAAAGTGGGAATGTTGCCTAAAGCAACCAATCAGATTCTAGCTTTCATTTATTTAGTACTTTCTACAAAATGACAGCTAGAATCTGTTTGGTTGCTATAGGCAACATCCCCACTGTTTCAAACCCGCAGCTTAGTAAATCTAGCCCCAGATCACAAAATGGTTAACTATCATAGGTTAACTTTTACAATGTTACTTGATAAAGGTTGTTACTTTTACCCCATGACTTCAAGGGCTGATACAACCTGGTTTATCAATAAGCCATGGAGAGCAAATGGCTTAGTGTTTAGCACTGGGGTAGTAAGTACAATTCCGACCAAGAGTGAAATTTGTTGTGTGAGTTTCCTCCAGGTGCTCCAGTTTCCTCCCACACTGCAAAAACATACTATTATTTTATTTACCTGATATCAAATTGAAACAAGTCTGTGTGTGTTAGGGAATTTAGACTGTAATCTCCAATGTGGCAAGGACTGCTGTACATGATCTGTACAGCTCTGCAGAACTGGTTGCGCTATATAAATGGATGATGAGCAAAGGTCAGATATAGTTCTATCACCATTAAACCTAAGGGTTATAGCAGTGATAAATGGATGTTGCTTAATAAGTTATTCTGCATTTTTACATTTCAGTATAGAATGATTAGAGGAATCTGCCATGCCGCTTTCTCCTCCAAGGTTACATAAAGTGTTGGCAATAGTTTGCAAAAGAACAGCCAGATTATTACAAGAATGGAGCACTATTTACTAATCTGTAACTTTGTAACAATTGAAGCACCTCACACTGTAATTACAAAGCCTAAAGATAGATAAAAAGCAAGCTTTGTTTTAAACTAAACTTCTCATGATTTGTGTAGTAATTGCTTGAGTTGAGATGCTGTTGTGTCATGTTTTCATCACATTTATACATTTATTTCCTATTATTAAAGAACTTTTTTATATTTGCATATTATTTGAATGTTATCTTTTTGTAAAACAATTTACTGTGTTTAATAAACCATTCCATTTCTAGATGGCAGAAGAAATGTTCTAAAAGAGATGGAAGAGGATTTTCCTGTCTTCGGGCCAATCAGCTGGATGAATATGAATACCTTGCTAGGTAAGCTCCAAAGCGTTATTGATAGCTGATATTGTTATCAGTAAAATATTTGGTGATGACATATTATAAAGAAAATAAAAATGACAAATGTTTACATAAAAACTATGAATATGTCATTGCACTAATAATTAAGTGGCAAGTGAAAATGTATTTCAAACAATGTTTATACCAAGGTGCAGGCTGTGCTGGGGGGCTGGGGGCATCTGCCCTCCGGGCCGGTGCCATAATGGGCTACCTTGGGCTGGGTCACTGGGCCACTTGCATTCTTTTTCCTTTAAAATATTTCTAATAGGCTGCTGAGTCAAGTCTTGCCCCCGGGCTAAAAATTGCCAGCCCTCCCCTGCTTATACCCATCAGGCAATAGCAATGTTTTCCTCTACTGAATGTATTTCTTCCTCCTCATGATTCAGATTTTTCCTTCCCCAAAGGAAAAGTAATTGGTTTCATGTAAAGTTTGGGGGTGGGCTAACCACAGGCACAATATTAATATATTTATGGGCCCGAGAACACTGTCAAATTTTAAAATGTTGCATTGTTACCAAGTATCGGAGTAATTTGAAAAGGGACACAATATATCTTAGGTGTTGGTGGCACTGGATTGGAAAGTCACAATACCTGTCCAATCTCTTACAGTAAACACTCACGGTGCCAAACCCAACTCCATTTCAAATTTCTCTCAAAGGATAAAATGTTGTGAATTGTTCTTTATTATGGATGGGCAACTTATTAATGGACAATAAAGAGTTTTAAAATAAAAACACAGAAGTGGGAATGTCTGCGGGTGATGATATTATTCTGCTAAATGTATAGCCAAGATGAGGTTATATCCTCAAAAAAGAGTATGCTAACTATTCCTCTTATTATGCATTTCCCAACCATAAGAATCACACTTTATACAGACCCTTCAAATTCGCTAGGCCATCCTCTTTTTTCCACAAGAAACGGGGACTGCCTTATGAAATACATGGTAATTACTAACTTGACAGAATAGACATAATGGCTGCACATTTTGGTCAGATTTCAGTTCCATTGTAAATAAGTTTAAGCATAATGCACTTACCTATGTCTTTGTAAGGAAAATGAACATGTCATAGCAAAGATTATTTTACTTAAAAATGAATATTTTGCAAACAATGTATGCTAGAAAAATAGTGCAAGTTCTCCCATTTGTAAGTGAAATTTACTCAAAGGGAATGATTGGTGTAGTAATGAAGCTATTCACCCATTCTCATTATAATAATTCACATAGAAGTACAGTGAAAATTAAAAAGTATGTATTTACTCACCATAATGTTCTTTGCCTTTTAGGTTACCAGAGGTCAAAACCAACATTGGAACAGATATTTAAAAAACTGAAGCTTTATCAACAGTGATTTGAAGTTTTAAGATTTTTTTATTTTTGCAAAAATACATGTTCTTTTTCGGTGTCTTGTGTTCCCCTTATTATCTGAGAAATACCAAATATGTTACATGTGAAAGGGAAATATACCTGAAAAATTAAAACCGATATGTTACAGACGTGTATTTTTTGTATAGCGTAATATGCCATGTTTCCAACTTCTGTTCTACATTTATTACATTGCCTTGGGGAAATCACATCATTAAGAAGTCAGTTCTACTGTTACTGGCAGGCAACTTGAGCTGAGAATCTATATTGACAATATTTTAAAGAACTAGGTACATGTATAGGGAGTATGCGATTTTGTTTTATATCTTCTTTTTTCTTTTCTTTTAAACACATTTTATTAGGGAGTTTTTCAAAATTTTAACAGTATACAGATTAGGTTACAAAAAACAGTTAGTCAATACAAAACTTATTGAGAACATTGATATGAAGCAAAACAACAGCATTGAAGATGGAGGTAAAGAGAAAAAAGAGGGGGGGCAAGAGGGGGAGAAGGGGGGAGGTCTTAGTAAGATAAGAGAGGAATGGGAAAGGTGTAGGGGGAAGAGACCAGAAAAGAGTGTTAGCAAGAGACAAAGAGGAATGGGGAGGGTGATTGATAAGTTCTCAGTATGTGATTTGTAACTAATTCCACAGCGTCAGTTTCAGCATTATATATTTTCTATTTAACTGTCACCACATCATGTGGTAGTTACAAGATCTACCTCTAAAGAGGAAATGTGAGGAAACAGTAGTGCAAAGATATATACAATAAGTAGGTTGAGAAAGCTTTGTGGGCTGATAATTCATGGGACTGTATTTTATCAATTGCAGAAGAACTAGTGACACCACTAAGGTGCTTAGGGGGTCTATTTATCAAATAGGAAAAGGCCTTAAAACTCCCTTCTTTGCCAGATTAAGGGCTTCCCCCTTTTTAATAAGCCCTCCATCTGGGAGATAGCTTTCACAGGCTGCCACTGGCCATTGCCAGGTCCGTCCTACTAAGCTTCTCCATATACAGCATCTCAGGATAGCAATAGCTGGGGATCAGAAGGAAAAATACTTTATTGTAAAAATAAAGCATTTATTTACTTCTTATAATAATAATAATAATAATAATAATAATAATAATAATAATAATGGTTATTTTTTTCTATTTTTGTTTTCATTTTTTTATCTTTCATCTTTTCAAAAAGTGTTTTAGTGAATCTGAATCTGGACGTCCAAGTCCAGGTTTCCAGTTCCAGTGCGCATGTGAGAGTCGGCAAGCTGGCTCACGTATGGCACTGGCGTGACGAGTCCTCTTGCTTCTGCCAGCAGGCATCGCCAGAGTGCTTAACATTACTCAGCTACTCCAGCATATTTTTAATGATATGTTGGATGAAAGAAGATTTTCTATCACTGCAATAGAAAACCTTCATTAACAAAGGGTCTTGATAAATAGACACTTGAATGACAATGTTATTGTGGCGCTGGTTCCTAGTAATTGATAGACTGCAATTTCATAAATGTTTAGACCACAAAAGAGAATAAATATCACTTTATGTTGCAAACATTGCTAATGTGTTTCATTTATTTGCTGTTGACGTCACATCATCATTATCATCTTCACTTGTATGGTGCTACAGATTCTGCAGCGCCTGCCATAGTAGTACTAATATGACATACATGAAAACAGTAGACATAACAAGTACATGGGTACAGAGCAGAATAATACATGCATGGATGCAATAAATACAAATGTGTGTGAATACAGAAACAATTCACTATCAGACATGACAAGGACAAACAAGGAAGACAGGCTGGACGCATGTGAGATATTGGGTAGAGGACTCTGCCCGTGAGAGCATACATTCTAGAGGGAGAGGGTAGAGAGAAACAATAGGAACTTAAGGGATATTGAGTTTAGCAGTCAAGATGGGAAGCAGAGGAGGTGGAGGCGATAGTGGCGATAATCCTCTGGAATTTTTTTAAATATGTTCCAAATAATGATTAATAAAGCATTTCTCGAAGGAACTATTACCAAACAAAATGGCAAATTCCTTCATGTGGAGGATCCAAAAATACCAACCATGTGCATACTTCCGAAAATACATAAAAATGAGAAAAATCCCCTGGGATGACCTATTATATTGGGGATTAGTAGATTAACAGAGAGAGCGTGTAAATTTGTGGGCCAATACTTACAACCATATGTCCTCAGTTTACAGTCATATACTAGAAATACCTTAGGCATCTTGATTAAAATATAAGACATAATAGTGAGTGAAAATACATATCTGGCATCTTATGACATATAAGTCACAAACAACCACTGAATGCAGTCCAATATTTGCTTGATATGGGTGTTAGAACAGACTTGGATAACTTTATCCCCATTCTGTTGAGATTCATTCTAACCAAAAATTACTTTGTGTTGGATTAAAGATAATTCCTCCAAATAAGAGGGACCGCTCTGGGGATATGCTGTGCTCCAATTTATGCCAACTTATTTCTGGGTTGGTGGGAGAAGGAATATGTGTCTACTGACTACTATTAACATTATGTTGTGGCTAAAATATATTAATGACATCCTGGCTTTATGGGAAGATGACATTTCTCTTTTTATTGAATTTACCAGGGTGCTAAATGCCAACCATTTAAATTTGAAACTAACCTTAGAAATTAATCCTATAAGTATTAATTTCCTTAATTTAATGATCTATATAACAATATATTCAGGAAGCATACAACCACCAAGAGTATTTTACATTGATCGAGTTCACATTTGCCACCAGATATAAAGGTATACCGAAGGGAGAATTTCTTAGAACCAAGCGAAACTGCTTGGATACCCAAATATTTGCAAAAAGAGCAGGTGAACTCATTACCAGGCTGAAACCAAGAGGCTATGGCAGCAGAACCATCAAAAATGATCAACATTTTGTGTCTCAAAGAGACAGAAAATCTCTGTTTTCCCCTCAAAATCCTAAAACCAAGGATTCAAATGTTAGAATGATTGGTACTTTTTGTACAAAATAGAAACAATTGAATGCAATCTTTCAGAAACATTGTAATGTTTTAATGTTGGATCAAGATCTGAGACAGAATCTCGATGACAGAAACTCCATAAGTTGAAGAAGATCTAAAAATTCACAAAACCACCTAGTGCATCATCATTATCATCATTTATTTATATAGCGCCAATATATTCAGTAGCGCTTTACAATTGGGGACAAACACAGTAAACTAATAAACAAACTGGGTAAAACAGACAGAGAGATGCATAGTCACTATTACCGTAGGAACAACAATCCTAATAGACCTAAGGGTTTCTTCAACTGTGGATCATGTGAAGCATACCAATATACCATAACATCTAAAGACTATAAGGACAAATATGGGAACATTTGGAAAATCTTGCCCTTGCCGAAAAAAATATTTTGGAATGACCAGTCAACCTTTTAAAAAAAGATTACTGGAACATGTGGGGGAAATTAAAAATGCAGATAAAGAAAAAAAAATTAAAACACTACTGTTGCAAAGCATATTTTACTAACCCACAATAGTAATCCAAAATTGATAAAAGCATTCATAATGGAGAAGATACATATGGGAATCAGAGGAGGAGATCTTCAGAAAGAACTCCCCAAAAAAGAAGCAAACAAAATTTTCACCATGGTAAGTATGATTCCAGATGGTCTCAATGATTATAATAGCTATTTGGCAAATTTTACCATGTAATGGAACCATTATGCCATTTAATATGTAATATTTTTAGGACTTCTATTGCAATACTCTAGTTTTGGATTTGTATCCTTAACTGGTCCTAAAATTCCTTTTGCAATTTTATTATTCACACATCATTAACAATTTTCTTAGTACTTAAGATGCCTATTATGTCTGATTAAGTCTGCTGTCTACACCAATATTTCAGTTTATTCCCATGGCTAAGTGGGACATTGCTGTTAATTGACAGATTGCCTATAGATAACGTACAATCCGCTCTTCTATTCAATTGGGTGGTAGTGAGGCAGTTTCTATGATGGCAATTTGCATATACTCCAGAATGTCATGAAGAGTGATCAGATGAATGGCAATTAATTTCAGTCCCTCTTTGCCATAACAATGAATTTTATCCGAAAAACATTATTTCCACTGTATTTCAGCCCTGCCACAAAAGGACCAGTTGACATCAGGTCAGTGATTCTCTCGTTAACACAGGTGAGAGTGTTGACGAGGACAAGGCTGGAGAACAGTCTGTCATGTTGATTGCGTTAGAATAACAGACTGGACGCTTTAAAATTAGAGTGGTGCTTGAAATCATTGGTTCACACAAGACTTCTATTCCTCCGTTCGGTCTGAACTATCATTGGTTCTCACTAACCTATTTAATTCAGCAACTAAAGACACGTTCCTAGCTGCAGAAATGCTTGAGGCGCAAATAATTACTATTCCAAAGCCAGGAAAAGACCCCACACATTGCTACAACTATCGGCCTATAGCGCTCCTTAATTCCGATCTTAACATTTTTGCTAAGTTGATTGCCAATCGCTTAAACCCTGTACCTTATAGACAGGCTCCAGATAACACGATGAGAGTTCTGAACATTATAGAGACTCTTTCAACTAGCTCTGTGCCCCTCCTGCTGCTGTCCTTGGATGCTGAAAAAGCATTTGATAGAATCCACTGGGAATACATGACGGCTGTTCTCATTAAATTCAGCTTCGGAGGATCCTTTCTCCAAGCTAAAGCTACCTTGTATACTACTCCTTCGGCTAGGGTCTTCAGCAATGGGTCCCTCTCCTCTGCCTTCCAGATCAGTAATGGTACCAGACAGGGCTGTCCACTATCCCCTCTGATCTTTGTTTTAGCAATGGAACCCCTGGCTGCTAAAATTAGAATGGATCAAAAGGTGGAGGGAACTGTTATTGGGTCATATCATCATAAAATCTGTTTATTTGCTGATGACAATCTCCTGTTTGTTTGAAATCCTGAGTCTTCTATACCCGCTCTATCTCGAATATTGCAAGAATACTCAGAGGTATCTTATTATAAGCTCAATTCTACCAAGTCAGAAGCTCTCGGGGTTGCCCTTACACAAGACACTTTGAAACTCCTTAAGTCTCTATACAAATTCCAATGATATTCCCTCTATATGACATATTTAGGTATACATGCTGCGACAAGTACCTTTCTTGTTCACTGACTAACAGTTTAGTGCAAATAGTGAATAGTGTAAGATGTGCACATGTGTACGATATACAAGCTTATCTCTCACAAAATAGAACGTTTTTCTGTGATGTAGCTTACCCTCAGAAGCATGGAGATTAATGGTGATATTGAAACCCTATACACTTCTGTCTGTTTAATTGTATTCATCTTCCTTTTAAACTGTCACACTTTTCTTTTCCTGTATCTCCTTTCTTTGCTTTAACCTTGCTATACTTTGTCAGCTATCAACAGTAGTGCAGCTAAGTTAAAGAGATACAGGCGGAGGATCTATGTGTGACAAAATAATAGTACAAATGTCTGATTTAACTTACATATGTTGAAGTGGTTTAAAATCATCTCTTTCCAGAGCTAGCAGCAGGCTGAGCACACTGAGGCTAATCAAAACAGAACACCTGCAGAAAACTCATTTTTAAAAGCAGGGTGGGAGTGTCATCTGTTCATTAAGCTAGGGCTGTAGGAGGAATGTAGATGTTTTAAACCTGGATTTTTCTTTTATGTGTGTGACTGACGCCAGACAGTGGCTGGCGTCTAGGGAGCTGGCTCTGTTATGCTAGCGTTAGAGTCACAAGGAAAGTGTGTGCAAACTTTATGTTATGAATTACTTTGCCATTCTGACAATAGAAAGCAAAGAAAAGCAAAAAGGTGTTCGTGTGTGCATCACGTGAAGTGTGCCCCTTTCACAAATATATATACATATATATATATAAAATAAAAATTAAGAAAACAAAAAGCATGCTGCTAGGGCTATCTGGCCATTCTTAACATACCAGGAGGCACAACACAAGTTTTAATTATAAAGGTAATCCTCATTTCTTGTTTAGAGAGGCAATTTTTTTTATTAACTATCTTACGGGGGCCAAATTATTTTATGAATAAATTAGTGGGCCGAATGAATGATTATACGTAAGGGAATTTTTATTTTATTTTATTTTATTATATTACAGTGGCATACTATTTCATTACCAGTGGAACAATAATACTATTCTCCTGATGTGGACGCTATTTAAAGTACATACTTGTGACACTACAAGTGGCAGCATGAACATGGGCATGGGCGATTTTTTCACAGCAATCTCTGGCGAGTTTGCAAAATTTGTACCTATGGCGACTTGTTTTCTTAGAATGGCCAAAAGTAGGGATGGCGATTTGTAGCACGTCGATTTTAGTTACAACACTTTACTGGTGATTTACTATCAACCCGAAGTTTCCTACATCCGCTGTCCTTTAGCTCTGTGGGTTCCTCAGGTGTTACACTGTTTACAAGCGCTGTTATAAGTGTACTATAATGTACTTGTGTAATTCCTGCTTTGAGAACGCCATCGCGGAGTTGAAAACCTTCAATGTAAATCATGCACATTTTTTTGGGCCAGATGTGGTGTTTTAAACATGTAAAATATGTTTAATAAACCTGAAAAATATACAGGATAGTCACAACATAGCGGAAAGTGTCAGTGCATTTCTTAGTATGCTATGTGTTTCATAGCACCGCTCCTACAGTTAAATACACAGTAACCGTATTTTTTACATCTTACTGTGCTGTGACAAAGCATTAAGGGGTATATTTACTAAACTGCGGGTTTGAAAAAGTGGAGATGTTGCCTATGGCAACCAATCAGATTCTAGCTGTCATTTTGTAGAATGCACTAAATAAATGAAAGCTAGAATCTGATTGGTTGCCATAGGCAACATCTCCACTTTTTCAAACCCGCCGCTTAGTAAATCTAGCCCTAAGTGTAGCAGTAGCAACCACTGCTGAGCTCATTGGGAGCCCATCTGCAAAACCTTTTAAGCGCTGTGGATTCAGGGCAGCCAAGTAAGGAGTAGACAAGAGCAGGGGAGGGCTGGCAACTTTTGGCTTTGGGAGCGAGCATTAGCAAGTCGCTCAGGCTCTCCTACCAGAATTATGGGCACTGTGACAAAAGATATGATGAGCCTCTACTTGAGAGATAATTTTTTTTACTCCAAAACTTGAAGTGAAGGTTCATGGTGTGTACTCTATGGGCCTGCTTCATCAAGGCACCCATTCTGAGCGCAACGTAAATCATCTCAGGGTGCTCCCAAATTCAACAAGGAGCGGATCTGACGATACATGTGCTGATGAATTCGGGTGTAGGTCTGCTCTGCTCTACTACACAAGACACTGCAGGAAGCGTCCATTGTCTATTCACAGTTTCCTTGGTGCCCAAAAATGGACATTATGGCAATGAGCACCATTGCATGTTTTATATACTCTAGTCTGTTCTATGTGTCTACATGCGGCAAGTACTGTTTAGGCGGAGCGCACTTCCACCCAGATTCAAATTGAAATGTATCTTGGATACATCTTGTAGCTTGGATTTTAATAGGACCGGAACTGCGCTCTTTTTAAAAATGAAACTTACATGCAAGTTGCGTATGGACATGAATCAGGCCCATGGTGTCTAATTTGTTTTGTAATGTTAATTATGAAAATTGCCTCTGTAAAAGAACACTTGTTCAACACCAGCCAAATAAAAGTGTAAAATTGGTGTGATCCTGGGTTTGTTACTCTCCAGCAATACCCAAAAAAAGGAGACGGCTATCCTAATCCAAGACAATTTTAATACAAAGTTATTTCACATGAATCTAATAGTGAAGGTAGATAGAGGTGACTAATACATTATATATATATATATATATATATATATGCAACAGAAGAACAAGCAGGGCGCCTCTCAGTGATATATCAAATATACAACGTGGAATAGAGGAATAACATGCGTACTGTAAGGTAAACAGCGATGAGTCTTTTAGGAGATAGTGGAGTAGTCTTTGCTGTACTTGTAGTCCTTCAGATCTCCACCGATCAGTACCAAAATGCAGAAAAAGCAAACATAGTATAGCTCTGTAGTATTCTTGTTGAGGGCAATATCACCAATAACCCCACTATCCTAGGGGGTGTGTGGGAATAGTATCCCAAAATTACCAATATAAGTGACACCTATATAAGTGCAAAAACATTTAAATCTGCGTACCAGATATCATGAAGTATCCCACTTCTGAGGAATATTAAAACAGTGTAACACCAATAACTTCACAGTCACAACCTCATCCAAATGGTGAAGATGCATAAGATTGAAAAAAAGGAAGATATTTTGGTATACATATAAAAATTTTTAATAAAATGTAATAAAAGCACTCACATGAGGTACTAGAGAACACACAGGATACAGCTCAACGCGTTTCGTCTTGCACAACTCAAGACTTCATCAGGAGCATATATAGTCTATGGGCCTACTAATAACAAACCAAAAAAAAAAACATTTTCAACTGATACTCAATTGGTATCTCAGACCATCTGACCATGATATATTTTCTTCCAATTATGGCACAGAATCTAAAGATTCCCATAAAGATTAGGCTTTTTACCAATTGATATCTACATTAAAAAGGCAATATTTTTTCAGACAGCAAAATCCACTCAAGTGACCCCTGGGACACATTTAAAGGGGTGTTCTGAGGCAGCGTACTTACTTACTTACTTACTTTTGGAACATAGCAGCAAAATTTAGCATATACACAATACCTAATCTTTACTAAATGACTACGTAAAATACTTGGAGAGGCAGCCAGCTTTCGAACATTAATTGGAAGTCAAGGAAACATCTCTCAAAAGCCTTTATTTTCTAGTACATTTTTGGAAAAATTTAAATCAGGGCCACCCCTTTCATTATAAGTTAAAAACGTGTAGCCGTGGTACTCACTTGCAGCTTCAAGGAAGTAGAACGGGTTTCTGGTGTCCCTTCATAGATTGTTTAGTATGTTGGTACATTTCCTTGGCAGAAATTCAGACTGAAAAAGAAACAAAAAAAGTACTGAAAGGTCCATAAGTTTCTCAGTGGTGAAAATCTCCCCCTTTTATTGCCACTGTAGAACTAGCTTTATATTATTTTGTTGGGTTGCTGTACATTCTGGACTTTGGATTTGATGTACAAGCGACTGTTATTATCTTTACTTAGTAAGTTGGCCAACTTTGTGCGTAAACAACAATTACACTCAGTGGAAACCTGTGAAGATTTGTTCAGATTATTGGCCACAGAACTGTGTTGTTTTCTGCTAAGTGGAATATCTGATGAAATACTGGTATCATATTGGGACTTGTAAGTTCTTAAGGATTGTTTTCCATTTCTACTGCTAGCAATTGTGTATCGCTAGTTTATACTTTTAAACCTTGTTCGCAATATAATCATAGACTGCAATTTACATGTTGCAATTGTGTTCATGGTTTGCTATTCATTCTGGATGCACACCTTTCACTAATGAAGTTTGTGGTTTGCATTAAAATGTTCTTTACATTTTAAATATTTTTAATTAATAAAAAAATTGTCAATTTAAAAACACATATGTATGGCCCAAATATAGGGACTCTCATTGTTTAGAGTAGGACCATCCTATATGCAAAAGCGCCTTGGCGTGGCAGGATGGCTTAAACATACATTTGCAAATGTGTGCAACAAAGACTTTTGCATTTTTATCTACAGTAGAAATGGCAGATCTGTTGCTGGCTATAGCAGTGTGCTGGGGAAAAAATGTTGTGTGTATGTTCCTTGCAGGATAACCCCACCCTTTCAGCACCTGTTATGGCCTATAAATTGATTTGAGCAGCTTCCACTTTTGTATTTGTCTGAGAGGCATGTTGGTGTCAGTAGCTGAGGGGGAGTGCTGACATTGGATTGCTATTTGGAGGCTTCTGGGGTACCTCTTTGGTAAGTTAGCTCTCAATTTAAAAACACATATGTATGGCCCAAATATAGGGACTCTCATTGTTTAGAGTAGGACCATCCTATATGCAAAAGCGCCTTGGCGTGGCAGGATGGCTTAAACATACATTTGCAAATGTGTGCAACAAAGACTTTTGCATTTTTATCTACAGTAGAAATGGCAGATCTGTTGCTGGCTATAGCAGTGTGCTGGGGAAAAAATGTTGTGTGTATGTTCCTTGCAGGATAACCCCACCCTTTCAGCACCTGTTATGGCCTATAAATTGATTTGAGCAGCTTCCACTTTTGTATTTGTCTGAGAGGCATGTTGGTGTCAGTAGCTGAGGGGGAGTGCTGACATTGGATTGCTATTTGGAGGCTTCTGGGGTACCTCTTTGGTAAGTTAGCTCTCAATTTAAAAACACATATGTATGGCCCAAATATAGGGACTCTCATTGTTTAGAGTAGGACCATCCTATATGCAAAAGCGCCTTGGCGTGGCAGGATGGCTTAAACATACATTTGCAAATGTGTGCAACAAAGACTTTTGCATTTTTATCTACAGTAGAAATGGCAGATCTGTTGCTGGCTATAGCAGTGTGCTGGGGAAAAAATGTTGTGTGTATGTTCCTTGCAGGATAACCCCACCCTTTCAGCACCTGTTATGGCCTATAAATTGATTTGAGCAGCTTCCACTTTTGTATTTGTCTGAGAGGCATGTTGGTGTCAGTAGCTGAGGGGGAGTGCTGACATTGGATTGCTATTTGGAGGCTTCTGGGGTACCTCTTTGGTAAGTTAGCTCTCAATTTAAAAACACATATGTATGGCCCAAATATAGGGACTCTCATTGTTTAGAGTAGGACCATCCTATATGCAAAAGCGCCTTGGCGTGGCAGGATGGCTTAAACATACATTTGCAAATGTGTGCAACAAAGACTTTTGCATTTTTATCTACAGTAGAAATGGCAGATCTGTTGCTGGCTATAGCAGTGTGCTGGGGAAAAAATGTTGTGTGTATGTTCCTTGCAGGATAACCCCACCCTTTCAGCACCTGTTATGGCCTATAAATTGATTTGAGCAGCTTCCACTTTTGTATTTGTCTGAGAGGCATGTTGGTGTCAGTAGCTGAGGGGGAGTGCTGACATTGGATTGCTATTTGGAGGCTTCTGGGGTACCTCTTTGGTAAGTTAGCTCTCAATTTAAAAACACATATGTATGGCCCAAATATAGGGACTCTCATTGTTTAGAGTAGGACCATCCTATATGCAAAAGCGCCTTGGCGTGGCAGGATGGCTTAAACATACATTTGCAAATGTGTGCAACAAAGACTTTTGCATTTTTATCTACAGTAGAAATGGCAGATCTGTTGCTGGCTATAGCAGTGTGCTGGGGAAAAAATGTTGTGTGTATGTTCCTTGCAGGATAACCCCACCCTTTCAGCACCTGTTATGGCCTATAAATTGATTTGAGCAGCTTCCACTTTTGTATTTGTCTGAGAGGCATGTTGGTGTCAGTAGCTGAGGGGGAGTGCTGACATTGGATTGCTATTTGGAGGCTTCTGGGGTACCTCTTTGGTAAGTTAGCTCTCAATTTAAAAACACATATGTATGGCCCAAATATAGGGACTCTCATTGTTTAGAGTAGGACCATCCTATATGCAAAAGCGCCTTGGCGTGGCAGGATGGCTTAAACATACATTTGCAAATGTGTGCAACAAAGACTTTTGCATTTTTATCTACAGTAGAAATGGCAGATCTGTTGCTGGCTATAGCAGTGTGCTGGGGAAAAAATGTTGTGTGTATGTTCCTTGCAGGATAACCCCACCCTTTCAGCACCTGTTATGGCCTATAAATTGATTTGAGCAGCTTCCACTTTTGTATTTGTCTGAGAGGCATGTTGGTGTCAGTAGCTGAGGGGGAGTGCTGACATTGGATTGCTATTTGGAGGCTTCTGGGGTACCTCTTTGGTAAGTTAGCTCTCAATTTAAAAACACATATGTATGGCCCAAATATAGGGACTCTCATTGTTTAGAGTAGGACCATCCTATATGCAAAAGCGCCTTGGCGTGGCAGGATGGCTTAAACATACATTTGCAAATGTGTGCAACAAAGACTTTTGCATTTTTATCTACAGTAGAAATGGCAGATCTGTTGCTGGCTATAGCAGTGTGCTGGGGAAAAAATGTTGTGTGTATGTTCCTTGCAGGATAACCCCACCCTTTCAGCACCTGTTATGGCCTATAAATTGATTTGAGCAGCTTCCACTTTTGTATTTGTCTGAGAGGCATGTTGGTGTCAGTAGCTGAGGGGGAGTGCTGACATTGGATTGCTATTTGGAGGCTTCTGGGGTACCTCTTTGGTAAGTTAGCTCTCAATTTAAAAACACATATGTATGGCCCAAATATAGGGACTCTCATTGTTTAGAGTAGGACCATCCTATATGCAAAAGCGCCTTGGCGTGGCAGGATGGCTTAAACATACATTTGCAAATGTGTGCAACAAAGACTTTTGCATTTTTATCTACAGTAGAAATGGCAGATCTGTTGCTGGCTATAGCAGTGTGCTGGGGAAAAAATGTTGTGTGTATGTTCCTTGCAGGATAACCCCACCCTTTCAGCACCTGTTATG
Source organism: Mixophyes fleayi (assembly GCF_038048845.1). NCBI lineage: Eukaryota > Metazoa > Chordata > Amphibia > Anura > Limnodynastidae > Mixophyes > Mixophyes fleayi. The sequence continues at coordinate 42,100,462 of NC_134411.1, read as the reverse complement.
GCCTATAAATTGATTTGAGCAGCTTCCACTTTTGTATTTGTCTGAGAGGCATGTTGGTGTCAGTAGCTGAGGGGGAGTGCTGACATTGGATTGCTATTTGGAGGCTTCTGGGGTACCTCTTTGGTAAGTTAGCTCTCAATTTAAAAACACATATGTATGGCCCAAATATAGGGACTCTCATTGTTTAGAGTAGGACCATCCTATATGCAAAAGCGCCTTGGCGTGGCAGGATGGCTTAAACATACATTTGCAAATGTGTGCAACAAAGACTTTTGCATTTTTATCTACAGTAGAAATGGCAGATCTGTTGCTGGCTATAGCAGTGTGCTGGGGAAAAAATGTTGTGTGTATGTTCCTTGCAGGATAACCCCACCCTTTCAGCACCTGTTATGGCCTATAAATTGATTTGAGCAGCTTCCACTTTTGTATTTGTCTGAGAGGCATGTTGGTGTCAGTAGCTGAGGGGGAGTGCTGACATTGGATTGCTATTTGGAGGCTTCTGGGGTACCTCTTTGGTAAGTTAGCTCTCAATTTAAAAACACATATGTATGGCCCAAATATAGGGACTCTCATTGTTTAGAGTAGGACCATCCTATATGCAAAAGCGCCTTGGCGTGGCAGGATGGCTTAAACATACATTTGCAAATGTGTGCAACAAAGACTTTTGCATTTTTATCTACAGTAGAAATGGCAGATCTGTTGCTGGCTATAGCAGTGTGCTGGGGAAAAAATGTTGTGTGTATGTTCCTTGCAGGATAACCCCACCCTTTCAGCACCTGTTATGGCCTATAAATTGATTTGAGCAGCTTCCACTTTTGTATTTGTCTGAGAGGCATGTTGGTGTCAGTAGCTGAGGGGGAGTGCTGACATTGGATTGCTATTTGGAGGCTTCTGGGGTACCTCTTTGGTAAGTTAGCTCTCAATTTAAAAACACATATGTATGGCCCAAATATAGGGACTCTCATTGTTTAGAGTAGGACCATCCTATATGCAAAAGCGCCTTGGCGTGGCAGGATGGCTTAAACATACATTTGCAAATGTGTGCAACAAAGACTTTTGCATTTTTATCTACAGTAGAAATGGCAGATCTGTTGCTGGCTATAGCAGTGTGCTGGGGAAAAAATGTTGTGTGTATGTTCCTTGCAGGATAACCCCACCCTTTCAGCACCTGTTATGGCCTATAAATTGATTTGAGCAGCTTCCACTTTTGTATTTGTCTGAGAGGCATGTTGGTGTCAGTAGCTGAGGGGGAGTGCTGACATTGGATTGCTATTTGGAGGCTTCTGGGGTACCTCTTTGGTAAGTTAGCTCTCAATTTAAAAACACATATGTATGGCCCAAATATAGGGACTCTCATTGTTTAGAGTAGGACCATCCTATATGCAAAAGCGCCTTGGCGTGGCAGGATGGCTTAAACATACATTTGCAAATGTGTGCAACAAAGACTTTTGCATTTTTATCTACAGTAGAAATGGCAGATCTGTTGCTGGCTATAGCAGTGTGCTGGGGAAAAAATGTTGTGTGTATGTTCCTTGCAGGATAACCCCACCCTTTCAGCACCTGTTATGGCCTATAAATTGATTTGAGCAGCTTCCACTTTTGTATTTGTCTGAGAGGCATGTTGGTGTCAGTAGCTGAGGGGGAGTGCTGACATTGGATTGCTATTTGGAGGCTTCTGGGGTACCTCTTTGGTAAGTTAGCTCTCAATTTAAAAACACATATGTATGGCCCAAATATAGGGACTCTCATTGTTTAGAGTAGGACCATCCTATATGCAAAAGCGCCTTGGCGTGGCAGGATGGCTTAAACATACATTTGCAAATGTGTGCAACAAAGACTTTTGCATTTTTATCTACAGTAGAAATGGCAGATCTGTTGCTGGCTATAGCAGTGTGCTGGGGAAAAAATGTTGTGTGTATGTTCCTTGCAGGATAACCCCACCCTTTCAGCACCTGTTATGGCCTATAAATTGATTTGAGCAGCTTCCACTTTTGTAATATTTTTTTTATATCTGACTCTAATATTACTGTGTTCAAAGATGGCCATTTGCATTTGAGGTTCGCAGTTCACATTCAAGACTTACCACTCACCATACCCATTCAAGGCTTCTGCGCTAACTGGCCTTATTATAGGCCAATTGGAATTTTTAACTAAGTAACAAAATTCAAACAAGGTAATGTGAAATCCAATGGGGGGTGGGGTCTCAATAAAATGAATAGGCTTAAAAACATTTAACAATAATGTATTTCAACATCAAGGGGGGAATTCAATTAGTGGGATTTTTACAGAAATCTCTGTGGATTTTTCTTTGCACCCCACAGAGTTGCGAGGAAAAATTAGAGGAGATTTTACTGTAGTAATGGTAAAAATGCGCAGTCGAGATGTTCTGAGGAACATCGTGGCTAATTGAATTCCCCCATAAGAATCTTATTGCACTGAGTCTAGGGGGTAAATGAATCAAGCTAAGAGTTTTCTGGTAGGTTTGAAAAGTGGAGATGTTGCCTATAGCAACCAATCAGATTTTAGTTATCATTTTGTAGAATGTACTAAATAAATGATAGTTAGAATCTGATTGACTTTTCAAACCCACCGAAAAACTCTCAGCTTGATACATTTACACCTAGATCTGCAAACTTGGTAAGTCAGATATTGCCTATAAAAAGCACATAAATATAGACCGCACAATACGAAGTCAGAGGTACAGTAAATTCCCTCTGACTGGATGTAGTGGTCTCCCATGCCTCATGTAAATTAGTAACAATGCAACTCCCCGTTTTTAATAAACTCTTTTACGTATATCTTGGGTACCTATTTGTTTTAGTAAGACTTCTGCAATATTCTACTTTTGATTAAATGTTACCTTGTTGCAATTTTGTAGTTTAGTTAAAAATTCCACATTACCTATAATAGGTTATTAGGTTTACATTTGAACCTACTCTGCTTGGTTCTCTCTCTGTATATATGTGGTGCTTTTGTATATTGTGGGGAGTGGAATTCAATCTTTATAGGAGTTGGCTCATAGCTATATTTTCAAGGGCATATATATTTTCATTATTCTGCCTGGCTTAAATTATTATTATTATTATTATTATTATTATTATTATTATTATTATTATTAAGGCGCATAGATGTGTGTGTGTATATTAGAGATGGTCACTGACCCCCGTGTTTTGGTTTTGGATTCGGTTTTGGATCTGGATTACCGTCGTGTTTTGGTTTTGGTTTTGGTTTTGCAAAACCGCCATTGCGTGTTTTGGTTTTGGTTTTGGTTTTGTTTGGTTTTGTTTTGCTATTTTTTGGGAAAATCCATGTTTTTGGGCCTAAATTAACCCAATTTAGTGCTCCAACTGTTTTAGAGACAAGTAATCTAATTGTTGAGGTAATAAATCATCCAAAAAAACAGTTTAATTCTTCGTTGGTAGGCCTATTCTACACACAAAACAGATTGTCTTCCTCTCCATCTATGCATATTGGCAATGCAGCCATCGTCTTTGAATGTATATTACACCCTACACTTATAGTTAAATATGTAAAGAAATGGAAAAAGCCAGTTTGGTTTCTGTCTCTCAAGGCCCCCCTCCACTTGTATAAAATACCAAAAAATTCAGCCATTATAGACTGTACAATATTAATTGACATGGAGAAAGCCAGTTTGGTTTCTGTCTCTCTAGGCCCCCCTCCACTTGTATAAAATACTAAAAAATTCAGCCATTATAGACTGTACAATATTAATTGACATGGAGAAAGACAGTTTGGGGTCACTCTGTCTCTCTAGGCCCCCCTCCACTTGTATAAAATACCAAAAAATTCAGCCATTATAGACTGTACAATATTAATTGACATGGAAAAAGCCAGTTTGGTTTCTGTCTCTCTAGGCCCCCCTCCACTTGTATAAAATACCCAAAAATTCAGCCATTATAGACTGTACAATATTATGAAAAATGGACAAAGCCAGTTTAGGGTCACTCTGTCTATGACACCCTACCCTTAAGGATAAATTGCCCTAACAGCAGCCTTTCAAGATGGTATGTGATATGGAAATGCCACAAGTCCCTTTCCTCTTTGGGGGTAGATTGCACCCTACACTTACATAGAAAGTTTTAAAAAGATGTTATCGGCATCATCTTCAGCTTAATCCTCACCCTCATCAGTGTGTACGTCATCATCACAGACTATCAATTCATCGCCGCTTGAATCCGCCATTAGAGAACAGTCAGTGCTTGGATGTCTTGGATGGTGAAGGCCTTCCTCGTGGAAGATGTAGTTCATTTTTATAAACATCATTTTCTCCACATTTTTGGGAAGTAACCTTCTACGGCGATCACTGACTAAGTTCCCTGCTGTGCTGAACACTCGTTCAGAGTACACACTGGAGGGTGGGCAGCTTAGGTATTGCAAAGCAAGTTTGTACATGGGTTTCCAAATGGCCTGCTTTTCTTCCCAGTAAGGAAAGGGACTGTCTGACATTTCCATATCAACTACCTCTTGAAAGTAATCCTCCACCATCCTTTGCATGTTTATACTCATATTGGATGGAGTTATGGGCAAAGTGACACATTTTTTTGAAAAATCCTTCAAACCAGCCCAGATGTTAAATTGTTCTCGTCTGCCCCCTGTGTCTTCCCTGCTTCTTTTTTGGAAATTTAATTTTTTACGAGCAACAGCTTGAGAAAGTGAAGGAGGACACGTCGTCAAGCCGAGGCCCAGTTCAGCGGCCAACTTGCTGAGCAATAGCTCCTTGCAAAAGTTCACATCTCGCTCATTTACAAGTAAAGACTCAATGTAGGTTTTAAACCTTGGATCAAGCACAGTGGCCAAAACGTACTGATCCGAGTTCAAGATCTTAATAACTCGAGGATCATTGTGAAGCGAATTAAGTACTTGATCGACAAGGCCAACATACTTTGCTGAATTGCTTGCTTTCAGCTCCTCCTTCATTTTCTCAAGCTGCTTTTCCAATAGTCTAATTAAAGGAATAACTTGGCTCAAACTAGCAGAGTCTGCACTGACCTCACATGTCACAACTTCAAATGGTTTCAGCACCTTGCACAGCACTGAAAGGATTCCCCACTGTACAAGAGTGAAATACATCCCCCCTCCTTTCCCAATGTCATGACTTGTGCAATATGCTTGGATGGCTTTGCGCTGTTCCTTCATCCTCTGAAGCATGTACAGGGTGGAATTCCACCGAGTTACCACCTCTTGCTTAAGTTGGTGGCAGGGCAAGTTAAACTGCTCTTGGAGCTGCTGTAATCTCCTACATGCTGTGGCTGAATGCCTGAAATGGCCTGAAATTTTACGGGCCACCGAAAGCATCTCCTGCACCTCACGGTTATTTCGTAGGAAGCTCTGCACCACCAAGTTGATGGTGTGAGCAAAACAGGGAATATGTTGGAAATCACCCAGCTGTAATGCTCGCACTATATTGTTGGCGTTATCTGAAATGACATACCCTGGGGAGAGTCCGAGTGGTATAAGCCATGCATCAATCACATCTCTCAGTTTGCGTAACAAATTGTCAGCCGTATGCCTGTTAGTGAAGCCGGTGATACAAAGAGTGGCCTGCCTGTGACAAATGTTACGTAGTGGTGTACATGCTGCTGCTGTTCCTGCTGGTGAAGGTGAATGACCAACCCAGTGGGCTGTCACAGTCATATAGTCTTTGGTTTGGCCACTTCCACTTGTCCACATATCTGTGGTTAAGTGAACAGTGGGCAGAATGGCATTTTTCAGCGCAATCTCTACATTTTTACACACTTTTTGGTATAGTTGTGGAATAGCTTTACGGGAGAAATGGTGTCGCGATGGAATTCTGTAACGCGGACACAAAACCTCAATTAACTGTGAAAAACCAGCTGCGTTTATTGTGGAGATTGGACGCAGATCTAACACTAACATTGCAGCCATGGCGTCTGTGATTCGCTTGGCGACTGGGTGACTGCTGTCATATTTGCTTCCCCTCGCAAATGATTGTTTCACAGTTAATTGCTGAAATGTAGGACTGCTCATTTTATTAACCTGCCTCTGGGATGACGATTCACCCCCAGCAGCAGCAACAGCAGCAGCAGGACTAACGCTTTCTTCAGAGGAATCAATAATAGTGCCGGAGTCATCCAGCCTTAAGTGGGATGCCGGGCTAACTCCGAGCGCTACTGAGGATATTGATGAGGATGGTGTGGTGGGTGTATTTTGTAGCCGTCGGTATGTCGGTGAGCGGAGGGTCTTAGCTGATGAGGGAGTGCTTGTATTCTTTTGGGAAGAACTTTCAGCTTTTCCCAACACTTTGCCATGAACTCTCGTTAAATGGCGTAACATAGACGAGGTTCCAAGATGGTTAAGGTCCCTCCCTCGACTGACTGTGGCTTCACATACACTACAAATGGCTATACAATTGTTGTCTGGATTTGGGTAGAAATAATTCCACACATAAGAAGTGGATTTTTTTGTTTTATGCCCAGGCATGACAATGGCCTTTTTCTTGTCACGTGCCAGAACTGCTGCCACTGGTGCAGGACTTACACAAACAACCTCATCCTCATCAACATCCTCATTAGCGCCCTCGTCGCCTACACAAATCTCCCCCTCATCCTCTTCTAATTCCAAAGTGGCATCCTCAATTTGGGTATCACCGGCTACACTCGGGCTATTAAGGCACACATCAGCAGAATGCTCACGATTAGACATCCCACTGTTGGATGGACTCTCCACAGGGATTGTTGTCATTTGTGAATCAGAGCAAATATTCTCCTGTAATGCCTCACTGTTATCTTGCAGCTCGGCTTTGACGCGTAACAGTAGTTGTGCACCAATTGTAGGCTGGGTAACTTTTTGGGATCTGCCACTAATAGCCAAAGGTGAAGGCCTCATTCTCTCTTTGCCACTGCGTGTGTAGAATGGCATGCTTGCAATTTTTTTTTATCGTCACTTAACTTTTGCTCAGTTACACTTCTTTTTCGCTTCAATACAGTAAATTTTTTTTTGGTTTTTGTTTTTTGCACTAATTTGAAAACACTCTGTTGTTTGGCCTTGGCCAGATGACGTACTGGGAACACTAACATCAGGACTGGTGACAGAACCTGGTTGCTCATTCAGATCATATGTGGACTGCTTTGAATCCATTCTGAGCGCAAACCACTGGGGAGTGCTAAAAATTATTTAGTAGATTCTGCTGACAGTTATGACTTTTGACAGCCAGAAATATTAATGCACAATTAGGGAGGACACCCCAAAAGCACTGAGGAGTGCTAAAAATTATTTAGTAGATACTGCTGACAGATATGACTTTTGACAGCCAGAAATATTAATGCACAATTAGGGAGGACACCCCAAAAGCACTGAGGAGTGCTAAAAATTATTTAGTAGATACTGCTGACAGATATGACTTTTGACAGCCAGAAATATTAATGCACAATTAGGGAGGACACCCCAAAAGCACTGAGGAGTGCTAAAAATTATTTAGTAGATACTGCTGACAGATATGACTTTTGACAGCCAGAAATATTAATGCACAATTAGGGAGGACACCCCAAAAGCACTGAGGAGTGCTACAAATTATTTAGTAGATACTGCTGACAGATATGACTTTTGACAGCCAGAAATATTAATGCACAATTAGGGAGGACACCCCAAAAGCACTGAGGAGTGCTAAAAATTATTTAGTAGATACTGCTGACAGATATGACTTTTGACAGCCAGAAATATTTATGCACAATTATGGGGGACACCCCAAAAGCGCTGGGGAGTGCCAAATATGAAGAAAAAATAATAAACCTCTATCCTCCTCTCTGCACTAGCGATTTTGGTTAGAGCAATTGCAAGAACAATATTGTATTCTCTGTCCCTGCTCTAATTAGCCTATGACTACACCCTGCTCTCTCCCTCTGTCAAATGGCGATGGATTGCTGTGGAGGCGTGTATTTATAAAGTTGAAGTATCGCGAGAACCGAGCCCCGAGATCCGACGACGTCACAATGACGTTCGGCCTCGATTTGGATTCGGAATGGGCGGGAGAGTACCGAGCTGCTCAGCTCGGTACTCGGATACCCAAAGTTCGGGTGGGTTCGGTTCTCGGAGAACCGGACCCGCCCATCTCTAGTGTATATATATATATATATATATATATATATAAATATATATATATATATATTTATTTTATTTTTTTTGCTTTTACTATCAAGTATCAAAAAGTGTCTGGGTTCAAGCATCTCTACTCCGTAAAAACAATAAAGGTCCCACCAAAATTTTGCTCTAGGTCCCGAAATTTCTAGTAGGGCCCCTAAACTGAACATTATAGACAATAATAATGACGGTTACCAGTGAAGTTTATAGGAAAGTACAACACTCGCTCATCGAATAAAACAATTGCAGATTCTTACATAACTTTTTAATCACACATCTCCCAACAATGTGAGTATTTTGCTTCATTAAACACCAGGCATCTGGAAATGTGTGATTTTCAAATAAGAGTTGTTATTAAATATTGCAGGTTATCTAATTCAATAATTGGGGACAGTTGAATGTAGCGGTTAGATCTGTGTTATGTTTGCCTAGTTTCCCACTGTCTATAGTTTCCATTTTACCATGCCTTTTTTGGGTGTGTGCTTCTTCAAGATTTAACAGGACACTTCCGTCATTATGTATTCTTGAATAAAAGAGCCTGACACAGTATGATCGCTTTGATCATTACTGGGGGATAAATGTACCTAATTCTCTCATACTATGCAGTGTTGTTCTTCAACAAATAGGTGAAAGAACAGTACATGACTAGAGGACGCTGATAATACTGTATCAAGGCTTTGCATTACTTATATTCATTAGCAAAACATCGAAGCATCTGTCTTGTTACTGATGAGGGGAAAGCTGTCAGATAGACTTAGTTCACAAGAACATCTATAATGGTAAGAGAAACTCTTATATTTCATCTAGATATACAATTTTATACTATATAAAATACTTCAGATTTTTTGTTTGTTTATTTTTGTTTTTCTATCTTAGACTTGGAAAAGTGTCCTGTTCTTTTCATGTGCTGTCTTCCTATTTATTTTGTCTGAATCGATGTCTGCTCCTAAGGTAACACTGGGGATATATACGGTGATCTATATATATCATATTTATTTAATTAAATGTGGTACCTTTATTTTTACTAAACTTAATGTGCGGGGGGTTTATGTTTTGTTTTTGTTTTTTGCTTTGTTTACTTTGTTTAAACTTGCAGAACAAGTTAATGGCAAGGAATTGGGGCCCCCAGTCAATGTTGTATCTCAAAGGCAGACGTAAGTCCAGCATTTGTCTAACTTAAATTATATATTGTTTTCAGATTTTTTTTTTAAATGTTTTATTTCCTTAAGGAAAAAAAATAAATGATTGAATGGAAAGATAGCCAGGCATAGCATAGTGTGCCGGTATTATATGTTTCTGAAATATACCTGTGTGTTAGATGTGCTCTTATTTAATAGTTATTAGTGGGTATGATGTTGAAGACTTATCATTTCTATCATTTTAATAGCATTAAAAGGCATTGGCATGTGTCTCAACTCTGTCTATTGTGAATAGTGGAAGTTTTCTAAATTTGTTTCAGTACAAATCTGATCTAAAAAGGAGCTGGATGATTTAAATTTTGAACCACCAATTAACCAGTCTGTGGAAATCACAGATACTGTGTGGACTTAATAGTAGTTCCATGAGAAACAGAATATTATTGGATGTCACCAGTCATATATGTCGGAAAGTAAATAGAATATCTCGAAAATATAAATGTCATGAAATACAACTTAAAAAACTAAGAGGGCGTTAAAAAAACATACAAACCTTATTCAAAAGGACAGAGCAATGATTTTCAATATAGAATTTGAGTTGCATTCTTAAGAGTGGATTTGGAGAAATCAGAAAGTAGAGGTATACCAGGGGGGTCCATATTCTACAAAATAGTCAACACCATTTTACCACTGTGCTTTGGTTGTGAACTAGAGGTAAAAGTGGTAGAGCATTTATAGAATATGGAGTTACGTTCCTAAAGTTTTAAAGAGCATTTTGCTATCTGCTTTTTCCACTTTTATAGATTCCCGATCTATGAGAAATACAATTTTAACTATTAGACATTGGCATTTTGTCAGGACTCCTGTTTGCTTTACATAGAAAGCCAGGTTGGTCCTTTGACAATAAATCATGTTGAAATATTATGTTGAATTTCAAAATGCAGTAAAGCAGTTATAGTCTGAATTATAGGAAAGTAAATATCATACTCTAAATAAACATTTCATTGCCTAATTCTAAGACTTTCCTAGGAAAACACATATTTCAAATACTTACTGGGTTTTTTAAAATTAAAGGGAATTTGTAGACATAGCAATAAGATGGGGACGGGTTCACTTTAGTGTTGAGATGAGGTAATTAAGCAAATGTTTAACAAACAAAGTGTTTTTTGCTATATTTTTATTTGTTTCACCTGATCTTGTCCTACTCTGAACTTTTGTCTCAGTTGATTACCTGTAACAGTTATTTAATGCTAGTTGACTTGTGCATCAGATCATACAAGATATTTATAAGGCTAGTGTCACACAAGCCACAAAATGCCAGAGCTAAAGAAATGATGCATAAGCGACAGGAATCAGAACTACATATAGATTATAATAGGAGAACAGGCTAAATTGATGTCATTGTCTAGCTGATCTGACATTAGCCTTACTGCTGAGGTGAATGGAATGTATATCTCCTGTTATAGCATGGTGATCCCTCACTGGAGACAGTTCCTACTGTGGACACCTGCAGTCCATAGCAGCAGCATGCAACATTGAGTAACACAGCGCTCATATAGAATGTTTTATTTTGGTGACTGTGCCTTGGCAAACAAATAGAGTGTCTCTTAGATACATTACTTGGAATAGTGGCTGTCACTGACATTTATTGTTTATTTATATAGCGACATATTACGCTGAGCAATTTCAGACAGATACAGCTTTAATGCAGGAAAGACGTGATGGTATTCAATTGAAATCAGTGGCAGACTAAGACCACCTTTTGCTTAGCCTTTAGCAGTAAGCAGAAACAAGTAGACTTAATTTCAAGGCAGCTTACCTGAACACCTTCTTCACTGCACAAAATACCAATATTCACTATTTCTAATTTCAATTTTCATTACAAACAAAGGGAGCTTCTGGATCATTAGACTGCAGGGGAAGCTCATCACATAAAGTTTATTGCATTACAGAACAAGCTCCGTACCTAAGTTTCTGTATAATACAAGTACATTACAGTAAATTGTAATCTCAGCAAATTACACAAGAATGAACATAATTCCACATGTTCACTCAAATATACAGCAATCACCTCCTCCTATCTTCTTTAGAATTTTGAACAACCTGCTTATCCAAAGGTCATTAGAATATTCAGCAGGTACCTCTCCCCGGGTCTCCCCATGTTCATTTGAGCATACAACTAGTGTCTTTTCTGAAGATGGAAAACCCTTATTTTTCATATTTTACAGTAAAAAAAACATCCCTTGTTTTCATTGGAATACTCAGCAAAATCTTCATGGCTATACTTGTGTCACTGGGATTAGATTGGGAATCTCTTGGCTGCAAAAGCAGCCATCCATATTATGAATTGCCACTGACTAAAATAATTTAGTTCACTTAAAGTTCATGAGTAATGCTGTATGGTTCACATTATATGCTACCAAGCAACAAATAATGAATACAACTATACAAATTATGTTAGACATGTTAATGATATTTGCAATGTTCCGTTACAGATGGCAGAAGATTCATATCAGACTATGAGGAACAATATCACAAACTGAATCTGGACACTTGGAATTCAATTATTAAAAGTATGTAACGGTGCTGGAAGTGTATGTAAATAACTGATAATAACAATAATAATGTATTAATATTCTATATTGATAGGGATGTAAAGCAGAGCTACACAGAAAATGAAAATGAAATGTTATAAGTTGATGTGCTTGTTGTTCTTGGATAAATATAACATAAACAAATCTTTTCATTTCCTCAAACATCTATTTGAATGGCCAAAAGTATATGAACACCCAAACATCACATCTATATGTGCATGTTGAACACCTCATTCCAAAACTATGGACATTAATATTAAGGTTCCCCCCTCCCCATTGCTGCTATAACATTCTACGGGAAAGCTTTCTTTCGATTTGGAACATAGTTGTTGGAATTCACATCCATAACCACAAGATCATTAGTGAGGTTGGGCACTGATGATGGGGGATAAGGCCTGGCTCGCAGTCGGTGTTCCAATTCATTCCAAAGGTGTTCAGTGGTGTTGAGATCAGGTCTCTGTGCAGGCCAGTCATGTTCTTCCATGCCAAACTCAGGATACCATTTTTTGATGGACTTTACTTTGTGCACAAGGGTATTGTCATGCTGAAACAGAATAAGGCCTTCCCAAAATTGCTGCCACAAAGTTGGAAGTGCACAATTCTCTAGACTGTGATTGTATGCTGCAATATACACATTTCCCTTCACTAAGGGGCCCAGACCAAACTATGAAAAACTGCCTCCAACTGTTATCCCCTTCCACCAAACTTTAAAGTTGGCAGTACACATTTGAGTAGGCATAATTCTCCTGGCATTTACCAAATCCAGATGTGTCCATCAGACATTCAGTTAAATTTGACGCAGAGAATGTATTTTCACTGCTCCAGTGTCCACTGTCAGTGTGCTTTACATGGCTCCAGTCGACTTTTGACATTGCAGATAGTGATCTGTGGCTTGTGTGCAGCTGCTTGGCAATGGAAACCCAACCCATGAAGCTCCCAACGAACAGTTCTTGTGCTGATGATGCTCAGGACAGATATTTATTACTCGCTACACACTTCAGAACTTGGTGGTCCCTTTCTGTGCACTTGGGTGGCCTATAACTGTTTCACTTGCTCCAAGAAGATTCCACTTCACAATAGCATCACTTACAGGCATCTCTAGCAGGGCAGAAATTTTTCAATCTGCATTTTCTCTATGTAGTATATATGTAAGTATCTTTACATAATATGTAGTTTATCGTGCAATCCATGCTATTGAACATAGCTGCTTTATGCTCATCAATAAACAACTTCATTCAGTTTTCCTTTAAACAATGAAAATATTGATATAACATTTTTCTTTTGTGAATACACCCCACACAATTATGATACATTAATCTAATTCCATTCAAAACTAAATTTTACTTAACTGCATTCAGTGGATCCATTGACCTGAAAGGTCACCTGATTAAGCTCTCTTCTGCTCGAGCTGTCCTTGTTATTGATATCAAAGTCCAATTCCTATCTGTAAACTCATCATTTATATGAATAAGGAGGGCATGGGGATGGGCTTCAACTACTCTAACAGTCAGGAATCAAAACAACAATCCCCAACACGTAAGTAAGTCCACAGCAGAATGGATGAAGCAGAATAATATTGCATTATTGAATTACCATGTCAATGTCTTTAGATCATTTGAAATACTGACATAAACTGTTTAAGTAAGATAAGTGTACCGATTAAATGCCTCAGTAAAACATAAAGGGGCAAAACACCTCTAGGCTGATGAGCTCCATTGATCAATACGTACAGGAAACATTTAGTTGAAGTCATAAAGGAGGTGCTCCAGTTACAAAATCTAAAGGTTCACATACATTTTCTAACACAGACAGCTAAAATTGTTTCATAGCGACACGGAAAGATAACATTTTCAGTTACAGGTTACTTACAGTCTCTATCTGTTGAACTTGAAAATGAAGATCGGATCATAAGGTTTATTTTTACTTTTCACTTAACAATGCCCCCCTCTCCCTTTACTAACCATACAATCTGTATTTTTTTTTTATATTAAGTAAGACAAATTTTATGTATTTATTTAGATTTATTACTAGGGCATAGTTGAAGGCTTGTTCCACGTTCATAGACGTAGGGGTTAAATGTGTCAAATAAAAAGAAATGTTCAGCATAGCAATAAAAATAGCTTTCCTCTTTCCTGAAATGAGGACAATTGCTTCAATAAAAATGTGACTATGTATTTGGCTTCACTTGCCCAAACTGACAGTCGCATAGCCGTACCCTCAACAGCCCTGTTTTTCTGTGGTAAAAAGGGGGGATGTGGTAATAATTGTGGATATAAGCTAGTGACTTGGAATGAACAAGCAGATTGAGGCACGCCTAAAAATGTCCTAATGCCAGACATTACTAGCCCTCAAATGTTTAGATGTATCGCATAATGCCACATCGATGACAGTATTTACACATTTGAAGTGATTGTGCTAAAATACTTTATATGTGACTTATAAAGAAAGCATTAGCACAATTTATGTAAATTGTTATTATTTTTGTGTTATTAAATTAAATTTTACTTTAGCAATTGTGTTATTGCTGTATTAAGCTTATTAGAAAGTAACTTCACTTTTACTTATTTATAAAGGGTGTCTCTTTGTTATTGGAACTGGAAACAAGTACACAAGGATTCTGTGGAATTTAGGCATTAAGAGAGAAAACCCAATGGATGTCATAGATAAGGTAAATCAATTTCTTATTGTGTATTGATGTGCATTCAATGTGCATAGGTTTCCATTGTTGGATCGATTATTATTATTACAATACTGTACATTGGTGATATTATTTAAAACATTTACTTTAAGAACTTGTGGATTAGTAAATAAAGCTAGGCAAACGGGCAGATTTTATCCGTTCATGTGCATCCTTTCAATAAAACTAGTGGCACAGTAGTTATCATTGCTGTCTTATGGTGCTGGGGTCATGGGTTCAATTCCAGGGTACTATCTGTGTGGAGTTTATATGTTTGATGGATTATGTTTGTGTCCATTTTTCACCCACACTCCAAAAACATACTGTTAAGTTAATTGGCTCCTGACAAACATGGACTCTACCCCCTTTGTTTGTGTGACAGGGACTCTAGGCTCCAATGGGGTAGGAGCTGATGCATATTCTCTGAGTAATTAATAATAATAATAAATATTGCACTGTAATTCATACTTGCCAACTTTTAGTTTTTTAATTCCGAGAGATCCCAGAGGGGTACATGGTGGCGCCGACTGTGTCATTTGCCCCGCCCCATCAACGGAATTGATATTTTATCGCAGGGGACGGGGTCAAAATGGTGCAATTCCTTGCGAATCACGTCGTGGAGGCTTACATCCTGCCCACTTCCTAGTGAAGTGAGCAGGATGCAGGAGAATTGTTTGCTTCTCCAGGAGACCTACCCGGAATTCGGGAATCTCCCAGACATTCAGGGAGAGTGGTCAAGTATGCTGTACTTACAATAAATTCTGAACACTATTGAAATTCTGAATTATATTACCAAGTGTTTGAGTTCATTAATACAGTGGAAAGGGCTGCGCTCAACCCCAAATCAGGTAAGAGCAGCAATACTCAGGAATCCCTTCCTGTAAGTCACATCATATACATATACACAATGTATTGCGCTCAATTGCCAAAAATGCATACAAACATAATCAAAATGTCAGTGGATAATAAATCAAGGACATACAGTCTAGTCCTAATATTAAAATTATAATTTGAGTTCATTAGCCAGCTGGACCTGTGAGCGCTGGAGGCTTCTGCAATACTGCAACAATTCATCATCATCATCAACAACAATTATTTACATAGCGCCAGCAGATTCCGTAGCGCTTTACAATTGGGAACAAACATTAATAAAACAACACTGGGTAATACATACAGACAGAGAGGAAAGAGGGCCCTGCTCGAAAACTTACAATAAATATGTTAGGCCTGACAACTGAGCAATCAGAACTGTACTATGCTCCCATTTACATGCATGATAAACTGGTCACAGGTCTGGATGTTCAGTAATCAAGACAAAAAATCTGGATGAATAGTGTATGGCAAGCTTAAGTATTATAATAAAAATAATTATTTTTTTAAATAGCACTTTTCTCCCAATAAGACACAAATCAGATTATATCTGACAGATAGTGGAAGGGATGGTAGAAATCAGCAAGAAGAAGGCCGAAGCTTAATAAAACAGGGAAAACAGGGCTAGCGAAGCAGGCCAAGAGGTACAGAGGGTGAAGGAACAGTAGAAGGAGCACACAAGGAAAGAGGGACCTGCTCATGAGAGCTTACATCCTAAAGGGAAGGGGGAGACACATAGAGGGTGGTACTAACTGGGGTAGAGATTCAGGACAAGGAAGTTAGGAGGAGGACTGATAGACTTGAATAAAGAAATGAGTCTTAAGGGCACGCTTGAAGCCTTTGAGAGTAGATGCTAACCTGATGGAACGTGGAAGATCATTTCACAGCTGGGGAGCCACCCGGGCAAAGTCCTGAAGACGAGAGTGAGAGGAGGTGATCAGTGCAGTAGTGAGGCGGCGGTCACAGGCAGAGCGGAGTGGGCGGGCAGGAGTGTAGGTAGAGATGATATTGGAGATGTAGGGAGGGAAGGATTGATTAAGAGCTTTAAAGGTGAAGGTGAGGAGTTTAAATTTAATTCTGTAGGCTATGGGGAGCCAATGTAGTGACTGTTGGAGGGAGACTGCAGAGACAGAGCGGTGGGAGAGAAAAATGAGGCGGGCAGCAGCATTGAGGATAGACTTAAGAGGGTCAAGGTGAGAGTGAGGTAGGCCAGAGAGGTTACAGTAGTCAAGGCGAGAGATAACAAGCGAGTGAACAAGGGTTTTCGTAGCTTCCATGGTGAGAAAGGGACGTATCTTAGATATATTCCGAAGGTGGAAGTAGCAGGATATAGAGAGGGACAGAATGTGAGGCTTGAATGAGAGGGAGGAATCAAGGATGACCCCAAGGCATCGGACTTGGGGGACAGAAACGAGGGTAGTGTTATTAACAGAAATAGAAAGGGGGGGGTGGGAGAGTCCTGGCAGGGGGGAAGACTATAAGCTCGGTCTTGGAAATATTGAGTTTAAGGAAGCGTTTGGACATCCAAGATGAGATGGCCGAGAGACAGGAGGAGACACGAGACAGAAGGGAAGGGTAGAGGTCAGGGGATGAAAGATAAATTTGGGTATCATCAGCATAGAGGTGGTACTGGAGGCCAAAGGAGCGGATGAGGACACCAAGGGAGGAGGTGTAGAGGGAGAATAGCAGGGGGCCAAGAACGGAGCCTTGAGGAACGCCAACAGGTAGGGGAAGAGGGGGTGATGTAGAATCATGAGTAGAGACAGAGAAGGAACGGTTGGTAAGGTAAGAGGAACCCAGGAGAGGACAGTGTTACATAGGCCTATAGATTTGAGAGTTTGCAAAAGGAGTGCAATAGTATACATTAGGATCCATTTTTGCCAGAGGTCAATTAACTTACACTGTTTTTGGACTGTGTGGTAGAAACTCAGAAACCACACACAAACACAGAAAAAAAAATATAGGGGGAGATTCAATTGCTAACGATGTGGCATGCAGACATCACGATGAACCAGCAATTGCGGTAGGAATCTTAGCTCATTTTTTCTTACACTTCCATGGGGTACGAGGAAAACTGAGCGCAGATTCCAGCCATAACATTGGAGCAAGGTGTCTCAGCGGATGTTTTGGAGACACCTCGCTCTGAATTGAATCTTCCCATAAACTCCAATTAGATAGGGCCATGGTGGGAATTAAATCCATCACCCTAGCTTCGTGATACAGCAATGTTAACAACTGTGCTACCATGCAAATAAACATCATGTGAAATTAGTTCAGTAAAGTATGGTATTTGACATTGATAGTCACTTGTATAGCCATAGTTTCACTATAACACCATTTAAGATAGTGATAGCAGAAACTATGTTCTGTGGTACCAAAAGAGAAAAAGGAAGGAGTTGTGAGAAACAAGGGGGTATATTTACTAAACTGCGGGTTTGAAAAAGTAGATATGTTGTCTATAGCAACCAATCAGATTCTAGCTGTCATTCTGTAGAATGTACTAAATAAAATGATAGCTACAATCTGATCGGTTGCTATAGGCAACATCTCCGCTTATTCAAACCCGCAGTTTAGTAAATATACCCCAAGGAGAAAAAAACAGCATTTGTTCGAAACAAGTATTCATGAAGATGAAAAGTAAGATGTGATGAGTGGTGTGCACAACGTTGAGAAATGCGGTTTAATGATACATACACCATGTTTTATTTACCATTTTGTTTTCTACAATTACAAGAGGAATAAGATGTCACTTCAACACGTTACATTGCAGTGATCATATTGCTCATTAAAAAGTCATTAATATGCAAATAAAGGGTGCTGCTACAATATATAGTATATTGTACAGTGTGAAACACATATTGTATTTAGATCAGGTGCTATTAAAAAGTCATTCATGGGCTAACAGAGGACATTGCTTACCGCTGATATTTACACACTACAATTTCATCATGTACAATATATTGTATTGCAGACATGCCAGCAGATCAGTTTCCTCCACTACATTGTACAATATATCGTATTGCAGCAAAGTTTCTTATTGGCCTGTGAATTACCTTTAAAAAAACAAAATGATTAGTGAAACCTGATACAAATGATGACACTGGACTTTAACATCAGGGGGTAAATGTATCAAGCCGAGAGTTTTCCGGTGAGTTTGAAAAACCAATCAGATTCTAGCTATCATGTATTTAGTACATTCTACAAAATCATAGCTAGAATCTGATTGGTTGCTATAGGCAACATCTCCACTTTTCACACCCACCAGAAATCTCTCAGCTTGATACATTTACCCCCAGATGTCAATTGACATCATCATTTTTCTAACACTGACAAATGATGATTTGCTATAATGGACACTGTATGCAAGTCCCAGAACCAGATAGCCAATGTACCTAAAAAAATTACTGATGGGGCCAAATTTTTGGGAGTCATTTCTATTGAGGTCAATGGATACACCTGTTCCATAATCTGCTTGATTCTAGATTTGAATGAATGATTTCTGAATTCCATATTATTTTGTCCACCCCATTGTAGAAACATAGGCATTGTCTGTGAACAGACTGAAAGCATTGAATTGTGTTATGTACAGTAAAGATCAGATCCTTCATATCACTAACTGGCAATGAATGACACTGCTGATTGACTGCAATGCTCTAAATCTAGATGACGATGATACATTATGTAAACGGTCCAGATACAAATCACAATATCAGGGGGCTAAAGAACACTCACAAAAATTTACTTTGGTGAGAGAATTGTTGCAGTTAATAACCCACAATGGAGAGTTTGTGGAATCTAAGCAAGGAAACAGCCCATATGTAATTGCTTTTCCTCTAAACAGATACAGATCTTGTGAGATCCAGTAATATTTCAGCCTTTGGACATGAGTTGTTTTTTTCCAATTAAGCTTGAGGCAAGCAAGATCAGACAAGCCTATACAAAGATCCCACTGTCTGCTTGAAAACTAGATCCATATGCACTGAGATCTAGAAGTGTTTATGGGAATTAAAAAAAGAATCCAACAAGATTCACTACTATATTTGCAATTTATATGTGAATGGTAGTTTTGCATGAATTTAATGTGGATGCATCAAGATCCAGGAGTGTTTATGAGAATTACATATGGATGCGGCAGCTTTGGTGTAAATTAAATGGTATTCATCAAGGGTATGTTTCCGGAATTTAGACTTCTGTGAGGTCCAAGAGTATTGTTGTAATTGAATCATGACTCAATGTTAAATTGTGCTTAAATGTATTACAGTGGCATTACACTGAAACATTTTAAAACAAGATGTGATTTGAATAATATTTGTTGATGAATAAAGAAATCATACCGCACAGCTAACAGATGTTGAAATAATGGGCATTAGACTATCTCTCTCTTTGAGAGTTGTCCTTTATTTACATCTCCAGAATTTACACTGTAGCATAAATCACTTACTAAGCAATAATGACACCTGTCTCAAGAGCTGACATCACATATTGGGACTGCCATTCTATTATTACTGTACTGTACTGTACTAATTACTACTTATTGTGTAATGAATGTGTTCATATCACATACCCCTCCCCTGTGACACATTTGGCCTGCTTCTCTAGTTCTCTGTTCATCTGTCCATCATTTGCTTCTTCAAACTGATGTCACGAGCGGAAGCATGGAAGATATCACTTCTACACAACCTAACCTCCAAACTCCACATAGTGACAAGTCAGTGACTCACCGTCATGTGCATGCTATACAGAATTGTACTCAGCTGATGACAGGCAAACTGTATTCTATGCATGACATCAGATGCTCATGCTTTCGAAGTATAAGCCTAAAAGGGCCAATGCCCAAATCACACGGAGCCCTGTTGGAGCTCCTACTCCTAACATGTTACATCACACAATCCACAACCCCACTGCATTACAATTGATGCCATAACTGCTAGCAGCACAACCTACTAACTAAAGATGAGGTTATGGTGTTGACTCTTGGTGGTGCCCCGCAGACCATTCATATTAAATGCAACCTCCCATCTGCCAGAATTGCCATATAGCCAATCTGACCCTGAGTTACACATTCATGCTCACTTTTATAATAACTCACCTCCCCCTCACCTCTAAAGTAACACAACTACTCCTATTCAACATCCCACTATCCAGGGATTGTCCTTGTCTCTGTGCAGAACATGCCATTCACAGGGACCCTGCTACTCATAGTCCCACTGTTGCTGGCCACACTGTTTTCACATGACATACCATTATCCAGGGACCATTGTTTACTAAGGGACCACCCAGCTGCTGTGCATTTCATTGGATGGCAATATATTATTCAGGCAGACCTCTCACAACATCCCAACAGCCAGGGACTCTGCCTCTCCTGATAAAATAAATCTCCTATTTTTAATATAGCAAGTTTTAAACAGCATCAATTTGCTGGAGATTAAGAATCATCTATAAACATGATTCTGAATTCAATATCCACATGCAAGCAGCTATATGATAAAAATAATCTATAGCATATAAGAAGTAAATATCACTTCTATTTAAAAAAAAACCCACAAGGGGTGTGATTTGAAGCAGCCTATTTATAAAGATAAGTACAGTCAGCTGTGGTAAACGTATCTATTTCATATTATAATAGACAAATCCTCACAGAAGAAAAGATATGGTGATATATATATATATATATATATATATATATATACAGTGCCTTAACTAGGCAGGTGCGGGCGGTGCCATCGCCCAGGGCGCAAGCCCAAGGGGGCGCAGCAGCCGCCCGCTACTTGCTTATGTGCCCTGGCTCAATGACAACCATATATAGCTGGTGATATAGCCAGCTATATCACCAGCTTCCCATACACAAAAACTCATTACCGGCATTAGAAGCAGTGGAACGCATATGCGTTCCACTGAAAGCAGGAAGTTCGGCATTTGGAACTCATATGCGTTCCAAATGCCGGAAGTTCGCCAAGTTTCCTGCACAAGAACCGTAGCTCCCAATTACACCTGCCACACAGAATACCTGCGCTGGGATGGGAGACCGCACAGGATATAAATTAAATACAGGAGACACGCAGCGTGAGATTTATACTGTGTCCTGCAGAAAATAAATAATACCAGCTTCTATGATGCAGAAGAAACGAGATACAGAAGAAATTGCAGACTAAAGGACTGCAAGATTTCTTTGCAGAGAGGCAGATATCACAAAAAGGGGCAGATTCCTGCAGAGGGTGACAGCTGTACTCTTATGATTCTGACTCTGAAGAGTCATCTCTGCCAGATTTAATCACCCAAGTAGATCTAGCAGCATCGGACACAAGAGAATTAAAAAAGCTGTCACTGAATTGCAGACAAGTTTTGCTGGATTGTAATTTACGTTTTAGTCACCAGTTGACAACATGTGGCTTTCTTCGGATAGAGTCCAACATCCGTTATGGTTCCAAACACACAAGCACCCCAACACCTTAATGTTCTTCTAGTCTAAAGATGCAATATCCTAAGGAAACTGAGATAAAGCACCAATCTCCATTTAGGACCACAATGTCCAATGTTATTAGGACCTAGTCTCTTTAATTTTACAGAGAAGAGCTAAAGCTACCTCAATTCATAGGGAGTATAATATAATCCATAAATTGTTATTTCCTTTTATCTGAAATAGAACTAAAACTACTGTACTAAATATATAATCATACATATGGTTTATCATGCAATTGCAAATATGTGTAACAGAATTCGTTCAGTAAAGTGCCAACCACACCCCCAAATTAGGTTGGCCACACCCATTCAGCAAATGTCACTCCCACTTAGATGGGGGGCACCGATGCCCTGTCTCGCCCAGGGCACTAAAATGTCTAGTTACGGCACTGTATATATATATATATATATATATATATATATATATTGTACACTATATGGACAAAAGTATTTGACCACTACTGTTAATTATTGAATTGAGGTGTTTCAATGAGACCCATTGCTAGAGGTGTATTAAATGAAGCACCTAGCCATGCAGTATCCATTTGCAAACATTAGTGATGCAAAATGGGTCATTCTGAAGGTACTGTGGCACTGTGATAGGATGCCACCTTAGCTGGATATTTCACAGTCAACTGTAAGTGATATTATTAGAAAGTGGAAGCATTTAGGAACAACAGCAACTCAGCCATGAAGCGGAAGACCATGTAAAATCACAGAGCAGGGTCAACGACTTCTATGGTGCGTAAAAGTTGCCAATGCTGTGCTGATTCCATAGCTGAAGAGTTCCAAACTTCCACTAGTATTAATGTAAGCACAAAAACTGGGAGCGGGAGCTTAATAGAATGGGTTTCCATGGCCGAACAGCTGCATGCAAGACTCATATCAGCAAGACCAATGCCAAGCATCAGATGGAGTGGTGTAAAACACACCAACATTGGACTGTGGAGCAGTGGAAACGTGTTCTGTGGAGTGACGAATCACGCTTCTCTGTTTGGCAGTCAGAAAGGCGAGTCTGGGTTTGGCGGATGCCGGGAGAAAGTTACCTGCCTGACTGCATTATGCCAACTATGAAGTTTGGTGGAGGATGGGGCTGTTTTTCAGGGTTTGGGCCAATGAAGGGTAATCATAATGCTTCAGCATACCAAGTCATTTTGGATAATGCTATGCTTCCAACTTTATGTCAAAAATTTGGGGAAGGCCCTTTTCTATTCCAACATGACTATGCCACAGTGCACAAACCAAGGACTACAAAGACATGGTTTGATGAGTTTGGTGTGGAAGAACTTGACTGTCCCAGACAGAGCCCTGATCTCAACCCCATCGAACACCTTTAGGATGAACTGGAACGGAGATTGTGAGCCAGAACTCCATGTCGAACATCAGTGCCTGACCTCATAAATGCTCTACAGAATGAATGGGCACAAATTCCCACAGAAACACTACAACATCTTGTGGAAAGCCTTCCAAGAAGAGTGGAAGCTGTGATCGCTGCAAAAGGGGACCAACTCCATATTAAAGTATATGTATTTGAATACAATGTCATTACAGTCCCTGTTGGTGTAATGGTCAAGCAGGAATCGATTCAGAATCTTAGTCTCCCACCGACACACTAGTGCAAATAATAATATCCTACAAGGCGTGTGCTGTAGAAAAAGGAGATAACACCAACAAATCAAATTAATTCCTTTATTAAATTTAAAAAATCTATTAAAATAATGCACTTACAATTTACTGTAGTCAAAGCACTTTGGAATATTTCACAGCTGTCCTCCCCATCTCCAGGACACACAGGTTTATAGTGTCCCTACTATATGTTTATTAGGGAAATAGATTTTTTTTTCTACACACAATGAAACACTTTTACATACTAAAAGTGGGGGAATAATTACTATATTTAAAAGAGATTGCTAGTTAGCATTGACTGACAAAGTCAGTTCATTGACATAAGTGCAAAACACAATAAAAAAGAAAACACATAACATATTAAAAAAAGGTAGCAAAACATTACAACACAACATATCAATATGTTTTGTATGTTTCATTCTTTTATTTTTATTGTTTTTTCCACAAATCTGGTTAACCTGGTATATCGCTGGAGAGGTCAGCAATGAAATGGTACAAAGCACTTTGACTACAAATAACTCTGGGTCTATTATAGCATGTATTATTATTATTATTACTACAGTATATACTCGAGTATAAGTCGACCCGAATATAAGCCGAGGCACCTAATTTTACCACAGAAAACTGGGAAAAATTATTGACTCGAGTATAAGCCTAGAGTGGGAAAGTCTGGTTTTATAGGTAATGTACAGAACAAAAAGCAAAAATATAAAAAGATTATACTGCACCTAGTCTGGATTGGGTAAAGCTGCCAGAGCGAAATAGGGAACCCCTATCCCTATAGAAATGCAGACAGACTATTGGAAAGTCAGTCTGACAAAGTCCACCTGTAATAAGCAGAGGCTATTTGCAGCTATACTCGTGCAAATGTCAAATAGATCCACCTATGGCGAACCCTGTTATCCTCAATAACTGGGTTCCAGCTTGTAAATATGCACAGAGACTTCAAAAAAAGGGAGATGGTAGCAAGTCACATCCGTGAATATTGCAAGGATTGTGCGTCTGGCAGTAATGTAAAAAGCCTGTACACTCACGGTTTGCAGAAGAAGAGACACCTTTCACTTCTTTATGGTAAATGAACCTTTCACTTCTGAATGGTAAATGAATCAGATTTGACAATAAAGATGAGTCAAGATGTTTGTATCGATATTCCCCCGGCAGGCTTCCTCAGGGATGTAATTGAGTGTATAATGGTGGAACAATCTGATTCATTTACTATTCATCGATTCATCGCTTCACATCCCATTCATTCTCTGCCGCTGCAGTGCTGGACTGCATTGACAGCCTGTTTAGTGAGACACGAGGAAATCAGTAACAGCCGGGACATCAGGAACCTCCTGCGCAGGCGAGTCTGAAGAATGGAAACATCCCTACTTCCAACAGCGCTATTGGAGTGGTAGGACCAAACGGAGCTAGGAACTTTCCTTCACATGACTTTGTGTCTGGACGGCTATTATAGGCTGCGCACCCAATCTGAAAATTTGCTTGCAGTCTTTAAGGAACACCGCGGACTGAGCACGGCTATCAAGAAATCGTGAGTTATACACTCCCAACACTGCATTGTTCCTTATTGTTATGTCCTATACAGTTTGGAGCCTCCGGATATATCACCATTCCCTTCAGTACTGATTATTTAGGTCTGGATCTCCATCACTCGAGTATAAGCCGAGGAGGGCTTTTTCAGCACAAAAAATGTGCTGAAAAACTCGGCTTATACTCGAGTATATACGGTATATTGTAGATTTGTAAGGTGCCACAGTGCTCCGCAGCACTACAGTAGGGAAAACAGAACATACATAAAACAGGGACATACAAGATAGACAAAATAAATGAAGACATGAAAACAAAGGGTATGAAGGACCCTGCTCATTAAAGAGCTTACATTCTAAGTGGAAGAGGGCACAGCTGAAACAAGAAGAGTAAATGTGTTTCAGAGTGTAGATTGGGACAGTTGTGAGGGTGTATAATGTTATCAAGGATAAGGTCATCTCTAAAAAGTAGATGGATTTTCAAAGAGCATCTAAAGATGAAGGCTGTGGGAGAGTCTGATTGAGCGTGGTAGGAAATTCCACAAGTGGGGAGCAGCACGGGAGAAGTCTTGTAGGCAGGAGTAAGAGGTGGATACCAGAGACAAGACAAGGCGCAGGTCAGAGGTAAATCTAAGAGGGCAGGAGGGAGAATATTTTGATATGAGATTTTAGGTGTTTGCAGGAGTAGTGTTGTTGAGGGCTTTGTAGGTAAGGGTCAATAATTTGAATTTGATTCTGGAGAATACAGGGAGCCAGTATAGGGATTTACAAAGTGGATTCAAAGTGCAAAGAATTTGACATAAGACCATTTTGGGGACATAAATATACGCATCGCTGAACTGGGCAATTCAGCATTTTCATACTGCGCATCCATATTTCTGCATATTATAGACTTGTGGCCCCTTACTCCTGGACAGGCAGAATAGGGGCAGGCAAGTGTAAGTTGAGTACACTAAGGATGTGTATACGTAAGTGTAGCATACACATACACATTGTATACTTGGATGCATCCACAAATACGTGTCTTATGACACTTCATTAATTTATATGGTGTAGGAATAAGGTAATGTAATTTTCACATCTAGTACTTGCACTGTAAAGTCACATCTCTGCACTATTTGTATTGCTGAATAATCCTAATATAGAAATATTGCTGTGTTTTGTGCCGTACGTATCTAGAGATATGTGCGACTCAACATACACAAAATGCATCAAACAATAAACGTGGCCCTTCATTAAAAAAATGTTATAAACAGTACACTATAAATGTAACTTAAAACTCTTTGTTTTGATAGAAGATTTTTTTTTATGTATTTTTTTATATATTTTTTTAAAACCACAATTTTTTTGTTTAAAACTAAATTATGACCACCTTTTAAATAGAGTTGAAAACTTCAAATTGGTAAAATATTTGTAAACATTTATGAATTTCACATTGGATGAAAGTTTTTCCTCTGCCATTTATTACAAGCACTTCTGTGAATTGGGCCCAATGTAATTGAGTTGAGATTTAGAATTTTACAGTCACTGGGGTTAAGGAGCTGTAGAAATACTGGGCATTGAGCCTATTTGTTTGCTTTGCAACCTTTGTGTCCATGATAGAACTGTGTCTTTATGTATATAGCACCAACATATTATGCAGTGCTTCACGTCAGTACCACTGGAGTTTAAAGTCTAAGTACTGTCACTGTCCTCTGATTGCTCTCATGATAGTGTGGGGTGCCCACAGGAAAGAAATACTTTTTTCCTGGTTTTTTTTTAGTTATTTGTTTTATCTTTTTTTTACTTTTTCTCTTTAAAAAAAAAGTTATCATTTTTTTCTTCGAGTCCAAATCTGGGCTTCTAGTTCCAGTGCACATATATGCCAGCATGCATGCCGGCTCATGGTCCACTGGCCTGTCAAGTGGTACGAATCCTCTTATCCGGTGACATTTTTTGACAAATTGCTCAATAAAAGATTTCAATAACTGCAATACGGAGGGATCTTAGTAAACAGACCCCTCAATCACATGTTCATGGAAATTGGATTTTGGTTCATGAGAACGCAATTCTCATGATTTGGAAATTTAGAAGCCATAGTTCACATATACCTGTCCTGAGAACCTAAGTTCAGTTCTCTTACATATATAGGGTGTCCATGTACTGATTGTAGGTCTCCTGAACTTGGCACATGTCCTTCACTTTATTCCAGCTACCCCCATTACCTCACACCACGGTGGTGGGTTAACTCTCCAAGACCACGCATCAGTTGGACGTGATCCTCAGACTATGCATGATTTGTGTGTGTACTGTTACCAAGGCTCATGATTAGCTATCTGTGCTTTTCATGTTTTTTTTGCTATGTTGGTGTTTCTCCCAATAAATTGCACAATTGTCAAATCCTTAACATGGCATTTGTTATTACTTGCATTTTTTTAATGAAACCTTCAAAATATGAACTTTGGGCATAATTAAGGACAAAAGCTGAAAAACCTTATGTAGAATGCTGTAGATGTTTTCTATTATCTTAGATTAAATATGGTATTATACAAAATTTTCTTTTTATTTTATTTGATTATGATGTTTTTATAGTGTTACTTTTTGTTTTGTTTTGTTTATCATTGAAAACTAATTACAAAAAAGGTTTAACCTCAAAAACAAAGTTTTCGATCAAAATATGACAAGAAAAAGATAGGGGTTGATCATTGCATCCAATCAGATTCTACCTGTCTTTCTCTAGAATGTACTAAATAAATATGAGCTATTATCTAATTGGTTGCTATGGGCAACATCTCCACTTTTCCTTTTTAGAAGGTTTGATAAATCTCCCCTTTTGATTTTGAAGTGGACAACCATCCTGTGCAGTTTCAGGTGTCAAATCAGGTTGGAAAGAAGGATTAAGAACCGGTGTTGCGGCAACTGTGAAATAGTGTTCCAGTGCTGAGGACAGCAGGCATCTGGGCAGTTACAGAATATAACAACATTCTAATGTATACATTAAGTAAAACGTGGAAAGAATCGAGGCGCTATATAAATAAATGGTGATGATGATGGTGATGATGTATTGATTGTGTTTTTTGTTTGTTTTTTTCAGATTACAAAAGCTATTTACCTGTGAAAATAAAGGATGCTAGAAGATTTCCATTGCCAAAAACATGGATCTCCTTGTCTATAAAAAAAAGATAGCAATCTAATACATATGTATAATTTTATCATTTGATCATTGTAAATCTACAGCTATTTTAACACTATAATATATAATATTCCCTAATAAAGTTCAAATTTCTGGAGTACATCTAGGACTCAATAAGAAAATGGTTGTTCAATTACTCTACAATAAAACATTTTAGGCATTCTTTATTTTGATAGTCTATTTACTTAAACAGGGTGATTCACCTGGCAGCTAGTGAGCAAGATTTATGATACATAACAGGAGAGACGTCCTGAACTTTAACCTACCTGTGTACAACAACTCAGATTAATACAGAGATGCTTAGTGCTTGCTTGGCCAAGAGAGAAAACTGCCCCACCAGCGACAAGGTGATCTTTGTAAGGGAAATGCTTAACTAACATGTTTAATGTATTGAAATGAGCATTTACCTGAGCAACACAATATATTGTATCATATCACCCATCCCAAAAGCAGCTATTTGTGACATGCTGTGTGTAGCTCACAGAAGTCTGGAAAGTATTATAAAAAATATGTTGTGAGCAGATAACTTACAAATGTATGTTTATTTCCACCTGTAATATCTAATAAGAAGTAGTAAATGATCACAGAAAATCCACAGCAAATAAAAGGGTAAAACAATTACTAATTTATTGTTAACTGAGAATGGATAGCAAACACTGTACACTTAACTACACAACAGGTTTTTTTTCATGAATTCAATATTAGGGGGTGAAGCTGAGCATTTAATCATGTCAGGAAAACCTTCTTCTGAAATATATGCAGATTTAATATATACAAACTACACATAGATAGAACTTTGATAAATATATGAAGGCTGCACAATTGTTTGGTTTGCATGTTTATTGGCAACTTCTGTTTTGCAATTTCAACAATGTTTTTGCTTTGTAACAAATGAAAGTGACGCTCATTTCATATAAGGATTTATTGCACAATTATGCCTCTATATGCAGCAATGTTCACATTGTATACTGAGTTAAGAGAAGTGGGATGGGCATTTGTAGAATACCAATCACTTCTGTGAATGTTGTCCTGATTAGCACTTTTAATGCACTGTTGATTCACTTTTCATGCATTCAGCAGACCTCCGTTCAATGGGGTCCTGGCGAACACAATGAAATAGCACTTCATTTATTCTGCATTTCAAAACTGGAGACACTCAGGGCTAGATTTACTAAACTGCGGGTTTGAAAAAGTGGGGATGTTGCCTATAGCAACCAATCAGATTCTAGCTATCATTTTGTAGAAGGTACTAAATAAATGACAGCTAGAATCGGATTGGTTGCTTTAGGCAACATCCCCACTTTTTCAAACCCGCAGCTTAGTAAATCTAGCCCTCAGAATACAAACGATCACTATTAGTGAATGTTGCTTTCATGTAATATGCCTAACAATATTCATGGCTGCCTACAAAGTTCTCTGTAGTGAATATAGAAGTTTCAAGAGTGAATACACAGCAAATCTTAATAATATTGTCTTCTGTTTAAATATGCTCTCTGTATGTCTGTCTGACATTTCTTCTTTAACATTTCTTATGTAACTAATGCAAAATAAATCTACTTTCTGAAAAGTATTTGGTTTTGACTCTTTTTTATTTATATTTATAATGTTGGACTGAAATCCAGATTCAGTTCAAGATTTGTTTTATCACAATTCAGGTTAGAAATCCATACTCTAAGTTATTGCTTAAGATTAAAGCATTATCACTTAGTGCCAAAAACAATCCTAAGATTTAATCAGTTAAGCCCTTTAAGAGGGTTGTCAACTTTCAAAAGGAAATGAGCATTCCATACAGCAGATATGCAAGCGCTCCTGTTACCTGAAGCAGAAAATCAATTCCCACTGGCGCACTAAGTCCATTCATGGCTTACAATAGAGCTCTATAGAAGCACTTCCACATAACCCTAGTTGTTAAGCAAAGGACGGCGTGTAATGTATAACAATACAATATAATAGGCAAAACAACTACAAACAATGCAGCGAGAGGTGGGACTTGGGACAGGTGTAATGTTGGGATGTGAGGAGGCAGACAAGGTTGGTAATACAGGGGGGGGGGGAGTGGCAGACGGTTTCGTAGGTGAGGGTAAGGCACTTGAACCAAATTCTGTAAGGAACAGAGTGCCAGTGTAGCTACTAACAGAGAGGGGAAACATAAGTAGAGCAGCATGTGAGGAAAAAAAATTTGGGCAGCGCTGGTGAGGACAGACTGAATTGGGGAGAGGCAGTGAATGTGGGAAGTGAAAGAGAGGGAAGAGTCAAGGATGATACTCAGGCAGTGGACTTCAGAGACAAGAGATGGTAGTATTGACAATGGATATAGAGAGGAGGGGACCCATGAAGTGGTGGTGGGGAGACAATGATTTCCATTTTTGACTAGACAGTACCTTTAATTGTAATAGGCACATTCTTTTCTGACTCAATTCAATATTGGTCAGATTCCTAAAATATGGATTTGGCGGGTTCCTTGTGTCCAGTGAATAAAATGAACTATTACAACAATAATAAGTGAATGGCCTGAAATGTCTCATAAGTAATTCTTGGATCTTTAGAGAAAATCAGATTATATTTTAAACATGCGTACAGTCCTTGAAATTGTGCGATTAGTGAGATGTGAAGTGAATAATTCCTTCAATGTAGAAAATGTTTGAATAATATAGGACTACTTAAACTTGGCAAGTTATAGTTAGTCAGACACAAGATACTTTCCAGCACTGTGAGATCAGTACAAGTATTATTACAATAGTATGAGATTACAGAGAATATTATTCTATATTTTCATATGTTGATCTATTATTTTTACTGTTAACGTGGAGCAAACCTGTGGCAGATCTATATTTATAAATGAGTATTTTTCTAAAACGAATTCCCTTACATTTGCTACCTGAAAGGTCGGTCCGGTCTTCACCACAACCCCTGCTGTGGAGTAACACTTACCCCTTTTGCAATAATTCAAAACAGAACCACTGAAGCAATAAAACGTTTTGAAGAGTTTTAAACCACTACCAAAGAACAAACATATAGATAAACAACTCAATGAATGGTTCACTACATTTTGGGCATGCAATCTACTTTCCACTCTGCTTGGAGTTCATCAGTTTAACATGAGACACGCTATACAATCAGCCTGACTGCCTCAACAAAAAAAAGTTAGGAAGAGATTAGGAAATTCACTAGGGGCAAATATGCAAATAAGCATCTTCAATTCTAGGGGAAAGAGCATCCAGTCCCTGATCAGTTGCCTATCTGTTTCTCCTGTTGCAGAAAGATATTTAATTAATTTTAGGCACATTGCTAAGGTTGGATTTCCACATTTAAAAAAAAAATAAGGTTACATCAAATGTGCTGTCTATGTATGGATGAAAAGGGCTATAAAACAAGGTGCTCACTGGATAACTGCTATGATATATAGTAAAGTATTTAGACTGCATTTAGTCTGCGGTCCGCCAGTTGGAAAGTTCTGTTCTACAGTATTTGCATACAGCTCAGTGGCGTAAAAAAATGGGGATTAAAACCAATATGTGAACAGTATTAACAGCTGCCTAAGTGCTGTGTCCTTAAGATGCTATGACAATTAGAAGCAAATTCAATGCAAGGATACAAAAACATGAATGTGTTTCTATTACGTAAAAGACTTTCATTTTCAGAATGTTAATAATTGCATATCTGTGGTGTATTGATTTTTTTTTTAACAAGATCATCCATTAATGTGAGTATAATAAAGATGTTTAAATGTAATGTGGCTTGTTACAATCTCTTTAGCTGAATGAACGGATCTGCTATGTAGACTAATTATGCTGATTTGGTTGGAACATGAGGTTGTTTTGTAATGAGCTGTAACGAACATAATTACCACTTCACAATATGATTCTGAAGCATAAAATGACAGAGCAAAGTTGTTCTTACAACAGTACAAACTATAATCATATAATTGTGAGATTTGTAATTGAAAGTGGCAATATTAATAACTATAGTTTGAATTTTGTTTCCTAAATATGAAGGAAGGACAGGCTGACTGAATTATCCTGTGTTCCCTGCACTACCTTGATAGTTTTTTCTCAAACTCAACAACAGCAGCAACAAATAGCACTTAGTCATCTTGCAATAACCATGTTGCACAATTTAACAAAAACACAGCGATATAAGATCATAAACTTGAAGTAATATATACTGTATGTATAGAAGAGAAACACATCCCCAAATCTTGCATTCTACAGGTTAATATGTTCATGGTAAGGAGGCTGCAAAATGATTGTAAAAGGAAAATATAGCACACATTCAAGGCATCAGGATCATCACATACCTTCCCTGTTCACACTGGTGGTAATCGGAAAACCGATTACCACAATTACGACATTAGGAATCACTCCAAAAAAAACCGAAAGAATCAAAAACCGATTTCAAAATAATTGAAATTAAACTTGAAGACGACGGTGGAGATGACCAAACAAACTATCATAAAGACAACAAGGGATTCCGATTGAAGAACTCACCGGTAGTGCCAGCTGACATCATTGCGACGTATGTGAATGAAAACTTAAAGGGGCAATGTGGGGACCCCTGAGGCTAAGTGTTTAAACACTTAACCTCACATTGCCACTGTGAGGTTAGCCAGTCTGCCACTCTTGAGAGCCATTAAAAGTTTGCTGATCTTGGTAAGTTGGAGGGTACCATTTGGGCCTCTTTAGCCTCACACTCTTGGTCAAACAGGCACATACAGTCAGAGTCTCTGAAATGTGACAAGACAGCTGATCTGGCAAACATATAGACATTTTGGGTAGTCACTCCACATTCTTCACGCTTCTTTTCAAAACCTTTCATTGTGCCTTGCATTGCTGCTGTCAGCAGGATTGGAACTTTTTTCCCTTGTTTTCCCAGATTTCAATCCATGTAAAGTGCCAGCACAACTCCTTCAACGGGATCCAAAGTATCTCTTGAAGAGAAGGTAATAAAAAGTATCTTGGAAACCTCCACTTCCCTTCTTCGATTGAACAAGATCGCCTGTGCCAGGGTGACTTTTGCAAACAATATCCAGTTGTTAAGCGTAGGTTCGGTGGGTAAACTGCTTTGGTATGCTTGCTGTTTCTCATCGAGATACAAATGTATCTTTTTCACATCTTCAGTGAAAGTTAAGAGCTGTGGCATGTTCCACTTGATCTCCTTAAGACTTTTCAAGGCAGCCGATGAGATCAACTATTTTCATCTTGTCTCATAGATCTACTGAAGTTGTGTGCATTTTCAACAACAGCAATGCAGCCCTCCATCATCACTCGGCACTCCACAATCCTTAATATGGTTTGCAAGCCATGCCCGAACTTCAGTGCCAGCGAGAGTGTCTTAAATGTACATGTCTCCTCGTCATAGCAAGCTACCAGCTTCACCCCATCCACTACATGCAGAAAGTTTGATGGGATGGTAAAGTCTTCCATCCTCTCTAAAGGGATAACTCTTCTGGCATGTAACAGTAACCTGCCTATTTCTCTAAGCTTCAAATGGATTAACCCATGTTTGCCAACATCTGAACCGGCCTAGCTGAAGAGATGCTGTACTAGCTGCATGATGCATCGGTCATTTTTGATTGTAAGTAAAATTTCATCTGGGGTCATGTCACTCAAGAGCTTCCAAAAGCCACCACTGCAAAGGCACACAGAGACTGAACCTGGATTGCCAGGTTTAGATTTGTTGCCCCTTTGGTTTAGCTTACATCCCTTCATTTGTCACCACAGGTATTTTCTTGCAAACAAGCCTTGGCAGCCTACACAGTGCATGAAGACTTCGGCAACCATCTTTTTGTCTGGAAGTTTGCATGATATCAGAATGCCACATTCTGTCCTTTTTGCCTCAGCGTTGTGTGCAAAGTTGCCTCTATTTCAAAGATGTACCAATTGTATTCACATTTCGTTTGAGTGCTTGGGAAATTTTATGGCCCAGGTTACTTCAATCTCATTACGGTGAACATGCTCCATATGCCAGGCTATTTTTATAGAGGCTTCTCACAGTACAGGCAATACTTGTTTTTGGTATATGTTCTGGAGCTATCACTGTTTTTGGACAGCATTTAGACAGATACCACATAATCTTTCCAACCTTCTGTGTTTAAGACACCGCTGACATCAATTTGAGTTTCATTGTGCTTAGCACACGTGTCTGTGTATCTTTGCTTTGTTCCCCTGCCGTGCAATGGTACATCACCACTGGTGTCTTAACCCCTCTCCTCTAAAGTGTCAGGAGCATACTCATCTCCACTGCTGTACAGGTTGTAGTCGGAACCACCACTGGGCTGTGTCATGCTCCCCTGTCCCCACTTTACTTTCAGCAGGAGACGGATGTGACCATGTCTTATCCCCGTTTGGTTTAAAAGGGTAGAAAAGCTGCAAACTCCGTCTCTTCCAACGTGTAGTCGAACATACTTATGTTCCACTGACCTCTAGTGGTTGCGTGCACACATTTTTCCCTCCACATCAGACACACAGGCACACTTTTGGTGTGACAAAAAAGGCTTGCGGGGACATGCCAGATTTTTATGCTGAGTTTATTAGCAAGGTCCTCTGCATTGACTAGTGTTGATAAGTTTTGTGGGGACCTCATTTTTTGTCCCCACTACGACCAAGGTCCCCACAGTGTTAGTGTGTAAACAGGTCAATGCCCCCACAAGTATCAGAATATAGGTACATACACAAACTCAAAAAATGTTTTAAATACAATCAAAGTTATTTACAATAAAGGTACTTAAAAAAGCTTCTTCCTGTTCTTGACAAATCATGTATTTCAAATAAACCAATTTGTGGTTTTATATAAAAGTTATAAATATGAGGACTTATCTAAGAATGATGGGCAACTTGCCATATTGAAAAAATAAACTATGCAACTATTATAACCACAGCCATTTGTAAACCACATATTTCACAATGCTCAGCCCTTCAATATATTATCCTATATAACATAATAAAACTAAAACTGTTGCCTATGAAAATAATTGTAGAAGTGCTAATGTCTTTAACAATATCTTTAAATTTAATTTTTTCAAACACTTTTTTCATCACTAACACAAAATGTATTACTAATAAACACTGCATTGTGTATTCCTTTAATAATTTGCAGTAAAAAGTGAAAATGACTAAAAATGTGTTACGGATAAGACAGTAACAACATCAGTAAACAGCTCCCTCATTAATATGGAATACACTGTCAGGAAGTGTGAGGGAAATATCATTGTACTAATCTAACAGATATATCTGTCAAAAACAGATGCGTTACATGGTAATGCATATTTATCAACTGTAACCTCTATATGCCTTCACTTGCATTAAAAATGTGTTTCTCTTCTGTTACGCAATATATATTAATGCCTTAACGAAAGGGACCAGCAACGGACTGCTGGATACATCAGTTAGACTGTAAACAAAGGCATGATATAAAGAGGTTCTAACTGGGTGTATGAGAGGTCATTCCTGAATTTAGCCATTTTTAGACACATCAGTTCAGAGAATTTTGATGGAGAAAAAAAATGTTTCATTCTGAAATGGGATTTAGCATCATATCCCGTACACTGAATAGTTTTACACAACATATTTAGCGAGTAAATGGCCTTTGGGAGCTGATATATTTACATATCATAGTGGAAAGTGATATGTGAATTAGAGTAAGGAGTTTTTATATACAGTATATTGTAATAATGGTACTTACTACAGATACATGACCTATATTTGTGAGTGAAATTACATATCTTTTTCACTAAGGTGAAGATTTAGCCACCAAACAGATGGCGTCGGGAACCTATATTGAGATATGAAAATATTGTAACAATATATATCAAGAAATGGGATGCGCTCCGATATAATAGCACCTTGAAAAATACACACAGATGGCATATTGCTTCAATTTATTTAGCTTCAAAGTCATACATATAAATAAAATAAACAATATTTTATATGACTAAGCTAAAATATAAAATAACATAAAAATAGTCAATTGCATAGATGTTTAGTGTCTGGCCAGTACGTTTCAATATAGATTTTTTTTATCCTCGTTGGGTTAGTGTATTAAAAAAAAATAGAAAAATATCCGGATAATCATAAAAATACATATGTAATTTGAGAGATAGTGGAGAGAGTGTACAGAAATATATTATAGTCTTATCCACTGTTATCTCTCTAATAAATAACCTATTTAGACATCTATTATGAGCTCAAAAAAATAAAAAATGAAATGCAGCACCGCTTGAAATTTAATCGCCGAACACGCTGAACACGCGGGTGTTGAAGAACCCACACGTTCATACATTTACCCCTATGTGTCTCTTACTGCGGTAAACACGGCAATACGTGAGATTGAGAAACTGAAGGAGGAGATGCCGTCGTGTCATTTACCACTTAAGCTGTCAACTTACTCAGCAGGAGCTCATTGCATCTCTTGAGATCTCGGTCAGTTGTAAAGAAAGAGAAGACATAGCTCTTAAACCTACGATCAAGCACAGTCTCCAAAATGTACTGATCCGATTTCAAGATGTTGATAACTCTTGGATCCTGGCGAAGCGAATAAAGTACTTGATCTACAAGTCCAACATACTTAGCGGAAGTGCTTTGTTTCATCTCCTCAGTCAATTTCTAATTAGGGGAATCACTTGACTCAAGCTAGCAGTGTCTGAACTCACTTCACAGGTGACTACTTCGAATGATTTCAGCACCTTGCACAACACAGAAAGTTTTCTCCACTGTGCTGGACTGAACTACATTCTTCCTCCTTTTCCAATGTCATGGCTTGTGGAGTAAGCGTGGATGGTTTTTACTGTTCCTCCATCCTCTGAAACATTTAAAGGGTGGAATTCCACCTTGTTCCCATCTCTTACGTCAGTTGGTGGCAGGGCAAATTCAATTCTGCTTGCAGCTGCTGCAATCTCCTATATGATGTTGCATAATGCCAAAAATGTCCTAAAATGTTTCGGGCCACAGACAGCATCTCCTGCACGTCCCTGTAATTTTTTAGAAAAGCTCTGTACCACCAAGTTGATTGTGTTCACCCATCTGTAATGCTCTCACAAAATTGGCGGAGTTATCAGAAATCACATATCCTGAGGAGAGTCAGAGCAGGATAAGCCATGTTGCAATGACATCCCTTTGTTTTTTTAACAGGTTGCCAGTGGTATGCATCTTAGTGAAACCGGTTGTAACAGTCCGGAGACTGAATAGGAGCCCAGTGGTGGTAAAGAAGGCAAGCCGCAGGAAGATTGACTAATAAGGAATGGTCCAATGTAGCAGGGTTTGGCACACAGTAAGTCTATAAGTAAAGGATTAAAAAAGATTCATTGCTCACGCAGACACAGGAGGGGTAAAATCATTCTTGTCACTCTCCAGTCTCCTGTGCCACCCTCAAATCTCATTATCCTGCAACACAACACATAAATCACTGACTTGCGGTGTGTTCTTTACTCAGTTGTCATTTGCAGAAAAAGTGTAATTTTTTTTATAGTTTTTGCATAAATTGTGTGTTCATTGATATGGATCATGATCAATCAACAGAAGAGCAGGAGCACCAACTAGCTGCTGGCACCAGTCATGAATTTACTAGTCCTTCTATGTTATCTACTAAAGCTTATGCTCAAGGGCATAGTGGGTTTAAGTCCTGGGAACTGGAATCCAAAAAACAAGCTTTTACATTGGTAAAGAAAAAAACACATTCCCAGGTTCAAAAGTGTTTGGGCAAAGAGATTCTGATTGGCCAAAGATTGTCTTTGATTGTCCAGAGCCATGCGAATTACAGAGGGACGATAGACTGGCACTTGTTCACTTGCATCATGATGAACGCCTTCCTCACCCTGTGTTGGTTCAGGTGAGATGCTATCAACTTCAACCTCTGTAGGTTTTTTGATGTTGGGATTTCTTGCGTCGGCATATAGCACTGTATTAATGAGGTACTATATAACCTCAAATATAACGCTTATGTTGACAGTCCAAGCTTGGATAATTAGATCAATTTAGGAAGCATTTGGCTGCACTTTCTGTGGAAAAGGAACAAAGGGAAAAAATATTAAAGCATTACAAGATTAAGTGGATTGTCTTCAAAAGCTAAAGAATACAGAATATTAAAACTATTATTCAAGTAATTCAAACAGTTATCAAACTACTGGGACAAGTGTTTTTATAGCAATGAGCAAAGACAAGCCTCTGCTTCATTTTCAGATGATGACTACGGTGAAGACCTGCTCTGCCTCCGTGATGCTGAAATCAATGCATCAAGCAGTATTATGAGAAACAATTATATTTTTTTGGGGGGGTGTGCAGTTTAGTCAAAGAGCACCCTGATTTAGGTGCACTAAATAGTCCAGATGTTTATACTATATATATATTATAATATATTATAACAACAACCAGTAACTATTGTTTGTCTACTCTTCACCCAATTGATCAGCACACAATTCTAGCAGACTGATCTCTAAAAAAAACTGCAGAAAAATCACATCTATTGCAATATAAATTGCCTCTTTCACTCTATCCAAGCAATTTTCCTAGCACATAATTGCAGCCAACTTCCTACCCACATCTATCGCTTCAGCAGTGGAGAATGGGGAGATATATAGAAGATATTGATCCAAAACTCATGAGATCTGACATTTTACTGTAAATTACATTTCGATTTCAGGTTCCAATTTGGTGCGAGAGTTATGGCTCGGTTCTACTCGGAACTCCAAAATTCACATCTGTAGCTTCAAGAACAAACATGAGGTTTTTAGTACATATTTTCATCAAACTATGGATGCTTTAGTCTTAGTGCTTAAAGTGTGAATCTGAATTTTGGATAGTGTATTGTACTTTCAGCCACAGCAGTGTAGCACCTTTTATTATATTTGAAAATGAGGAACACAAAAAGATGTTTGAAGGAGTACAAAAGTGACAAGATACCTGGCATCTCCTTCTAAAGCATGATTGAAAGGCAACGGATCCAAATAAGTTGACAAAACATGTGGGTAATCTTTTGAAAGAGGAAAAGTAGCGGGCAAAGTTGCAAAAAATGGTCCCAAAGCTAGATGAAGAATTAAGAGTATGCATTGCATCTTGGGAAGGAAAACAAGAGCAGGAGTTCTTAGTGAATGGGAAGACATTTGTGAACTATGTTGCAGAGCAGGGGAATCAGTTTCATTTAGATAAAGAAAGGAAAAAACAAGAAAGGTGAATCAAGAAGACTCGTCAGCTAGTTAGGAAATGTATTATGTAAGTGCTCCAAAAAAAACCTAATAAACGAAGAGTGCTTGGCACTATTACACCTAGTAAAGTGCGCAAGCTTAATGGTACATGTGCTTACAATTCGGCCAACAATACTCTACACTCTGCATTCAGTGGAACATATGCCACTCTCCTGTGTCACGCCCACCCCCCAGTGGTGGCAAGCCTGGACTGCCAGGGTGTTCAAAACTCCACAGTCAAGGAGGCATGAGAAG
The DNA here is from genome assembly GCF_038048845.1 of Mixophyes fleayi. Taxonomy (NCBI): domain Eukaryota; kingdom Metazoa; phylum Chordata; class Amphibia; order Anura; family Limnodynastidae; genus Mixophyes; species Mixophyes fleayi. The sequence goes on along the minus strand of NC_134411.1, from coordinate 42,060,853 downwards.
AAGAAGGAGAATAGTCCCAAATAAATAAAACCGCTATAAGCGGTGGATGCCACCTCCCAATTCTTGCCCAGCGTAACCTCAGCGTTAACTCTGTTGCCAGTACCTATTCTCCATAAAACTGTCTGCACATTGCCAATGCTATCCACTGTTCAACCATGTTAAAAAAAGACTTTTTTTTCTAAGGAGCTATCTTCCCTTTAACAAAGTAAGAATGTGTTGGTGTCTGACTGTAAATTGGTATGTGCAGACCACCCCCTTTTGGAATTTTGTATGTTGTGAAAGTCATGACTGCCTTCTATTTGACCCAGCACCCCACCCATCTATGCATAACCTTAAACCTTATTTGATCCTATATTCTTTGTAAGCATAGCCATATGTCTATCCCAAGCATGTTTAAATTGCTCTGCTGTATTAGCCTTTACCACCTCTGATGGGAGGCTATTCCACTTATCAACTACCCTTTCTGTGAAGTAATTTTTCCTCAATTTCCTCTGAACCTACTTCCCTCCAGTGTCAGTGCATGTCCTCGTGTTCTAATACTTCTCTTCCTTTGTAGAATGTTTCCCTCCTGTACCTTGCTATAACCCTTGATATATTTAAAAGTTTCTATCATGTCCCCCCTTTCCCTTCTCTGCTCCAAACTATACATATTAAGATCTTTCAGTCTTTCCGGGTAACTTTTGTGCTGTAGATCATGCACCATTTTAGTTGCCATTCTTTGCACAATCTCTAATGTATTTATACCCTTCTGGAGATATGGCCTCCAGAACTGAACACAGTATTCTAGATGAGGCCGTACCAATGACCTATACAGTGGTATTATTACTTTGTTTCTGCTACCGATTCCTCTCCCTATGCAACCAAGCATCTGACTTGCCTTCCTCATTGCTTTGTTACATTGCTTACCTGCCTTTAAGTCACCTGAAATAGTGACTCCTAGATCCCTTTCCTCCTCAGTAGATTTTAATTATAGTGCATTAATAGTGTATTTAGCCTTTGGGTTTTGAGACTGAAGTGCACGATTTTGCATTTTTTGGAATTAATCTGTAGTTGCCACTCTCTTGACCATTCCTCTAGTCTACCTAGATAATCAATCATTTGTGCTATCCCTCCTGGTGTGTCTACTCTGTTGCATATCTTTGTGTCATCCTCAAAAAGGCATACTTTCCCTTCAATCCCATTTTGTTCAACCATCTACAAAAAGTAACCATGTAAAGTAAGAGTACAGCAAAATTAATTTTAACTTTATTTTATTTTTCAATATCTTTTAATTAGCATTTGTATAGCATCTATAGAAATATCACAAATTTTAGTTCATGTTATTATGTGTGTTAGAACACACCCAATTTTGCATTTTAATAGTCTATATCAGTAAATACATTGTGCAACATTTTGGGGATTTATAACAACGTTTTTTTTCTCCTAAAATGATGCTCATAATATTGCTTATTAAGACACTGACTATATAAAATACCCATACCCATGATGTCTGATAAAATGTGGATCTTGTCGTGTAACTGGTCTTTTCTTGTTTTTTTCCTGTCAGGAGGTGACTGTACGAGCAGAATTTTCATTACAAGTAACAGAGAACTGATTTATATAGACGTCCAAGGCATGGCCGGATTAAGGGGGGGGCACAGGGGGCACGTGCCCCGGGCCCCCCTCTCTCTGAGGGCCCCCTGCCACCTGCTGGAAGGAGAAAAACTGCGCATGTGCAGCAACTAGAAGTCGGCGTAAAAATGTACAGCAGCCGCTGTGCTGCCAAGGATTTGTCCATTTGGAGGGGGAGGGTTTCTATTGCTGAGAGGTGCGCGCCTGCGTGAGGGGGATTTACAGCTGACAGCCGCACAAACAGGAGAAAGATGACAGGTGATCCAAACTTTGTTGTAGTACAACACTTGCGGAGGTAGTGATGGTTAGGTGTTGGACATTTGCTAAGTTGCCTTTTTAAGTGTGTGAGAGAGAGAGAGATATTAATGGTGTAGTTTCGCTGAGAGAGAGAGAGAGAGAGAGAGATAGTATAGTTTTGATGAGAGAGAGAGAGATGGTATAGTTTTGATGAGAGAGAGAGAGATGGTATAGTTTTGCTGAGAGAGAGAGAGAGATGGTATAGTTTTGCTGAGAGAGAGAGAGAGATAGTATAGTTTTGATGAGAGAGAGAGAGAGGTATAGTTTTGCTGAGAGAGAGAGAGAGATGGTATAGTTTTGATGAGAGAGAGAGAGAGGTATAGTTTTGCTGAGAGAGAGAGAGAGATGGTATAGTTTTGATGAGAGAGAGAGAGAGGTATAGTTTTGCTGAGAGAGAGAGAGAGATGGTATAGTTTTGCTGAGAGAGAGAGATGGTATAGTCAGGGCCGGTGCTAGGGTTTTAGGCGCCCTAGGCAAAAATTCAACGCCCCCCCCCCCCCCCTGCCCCGCCGCCCCCGCCAAAAACGCTAAATAAATAAATAATTCGATTTTATTTACCTCGCTCTTTTTTCTCCTGAAGCCTCATCAGTAGATGCAGGGGGGCTCTTCAAACCTCTTCTCTTTTCTTTTCGTCACTTCTCTTCTTTTCTCTTTTCGTTTCTTTCTTTCCTATGGCTGCTTCTCGCCTTCTTCACACAGGAGGCGGAGCGATGCATGCTGGGAGGGGAAGGGAGGGGGAAAGAACTTTATTCACACTGTCTGTCACTACAGACAGTGTGATAATGCAGCACAGCACAGGCGCCGCCAGGTAAAGACCTGTCACCTGATCACTGACGTCAGTGATCAGGTGAGCGATGCGCCGGGCAGCCCGGGCGCATCGAAATTAATTGCAAGTGGCGGCGGAAGTTGAAAAAACACCTCTCTCCCACTTCCCTTCGTTGACTAGATTTTCAAATCTAGTCAGCGGCAGCGGCGCCCTGCAGGTCCCGGCGCCCTAGGCAACTGCCTAAGGTTGCCTAATGGGAGCGCCGGGCCTGGGTATAGTTTTGCTGAGAGAGAGAGAGGTATAGTTTTGCTGAGAGAGAGAGAGGGAGAGAGGTGTAGTTTTGCTGAGAGAGACGGGAGAGATGGTATAGTTTTGCTGAGAGAGAGAGAGAGATGGTATAGTTTTGCTGAGAGAGAGATGGTATAGTTTTGCTGAGAGAGAGAGATGGTATAGTTTTGCTGAGAGAGAGAGATGGTATAGTTTTGCTGAGAGAGAGAGAGAGAGAGAGAGAGAGAGATGGTATAGTTTTGCTGAGAGAGAGATGGTGTAGCTTTGCTGATAGAGAGAGAGGTGTAGTTTTGCTGAGAGAGAGAGAGATGGTATAGTTTTGCTGAGAGAGAGAGAGATGGTGTAGCTTTGCTGAGAGAGAGAGAGAGGTGTAGTTTTGCTGAGAGAGAGAGAGAGGTGTAGTTTTGCTGAGAGAGAGAGAGAGATGGTATAGTTTTGCTGAGAGAGAGAGAGAGAGATGGTATAGTTTTGCTGAGAGAGAGAGAGAGAGATGGTGTCGTTTTGCTGAGAGAGAGAGAGAGGTGTAGTTTTGCTGAGAGAGAGAGATGGTATAGTTTTGCTGAGAGAGAGAGAGAGATGGTATAGTTTTGCTGAGAGAAAGAGAGAGATGGTATAGTTTTGCTGAGAGAGAGAGAGATGATGTAGCTTTGCTGAGAGAGAGAGAGAGGTGTAGTTTTGCTGAGAGAGAGAGAGAGAGAGGTGTAGCTTTGCTGAGAGAGAGATGGTGTAGCTTTGCTGAGAGAGAGAGAGAGGTGTAGTTTTGCTGAGAGAGAGAGAGAGGTATAGTTTTGCTGAGAGAGATGGTATAGTTTTGCTGAGAGAGAGAGAGTTGTAGTTTTGCTGAGAGAGAGAGAGAGGTATAGTTTTGCTGAGAGAGAGAGAGGTGTAGTTTTGCTGAGAGAGAGAGAGAGGTATAGTTTTGCTGAGAGAGAGAGAGGTGTAGTTTTGCTGAGAGAGAGAGAGAGGTATAGTTTTGCTGAGAGAGAGAGAGGTGTAGTTTTGCTGAGAGAGAGAGAGAGGTATAGTTTTGCTGAGCGAGATGGTATAGTTTTGCTGAGAGAGAGAGAGGTGTAGTTTTGCTGAGAGAGAGAGAGAGGTATAGTTTTGCTGAGTGAGAGATAGAGAGAGATGGTATAGTTTTGCTGAGAGAGAGAGAGAGAGAGATGGTATAGTTTTGCTGAGAGAGAGAGAGAGAGATGGTGTCGTTTTGCTGAGAGAGAGAGAGGTGTAGTTTTGCTGAGAGAGAGAGATGGTATAGTTTTGCTGAGAGAGAGAGAGAGATGGTATAGTTTTGCTGAGAGAAAGAGAGAGATGGTATAGTTTTGCTGAGAGAGAGAGAGATGATGTAGCTTTGCTGAGAGAGAGAGGTGTAGTTTTGCTGAGAGAGAGAGAGAGAGGTGTAGCTTTGCTGAGAGAGAGATGGTGTAGCTTTGCTGAGAGAGAGAGAGGTGTAGTTTTGCTGAGAGAGAGAGAGAGGTATAGTTTTGCTGAGAGAGATGGTATAGTTTTGCTGAGAGAGAGAGAGAGAGAGAGAGAGAGAGAGAGAGATGGTATAGTTTTGCTGAGAGAAAGAGAGAGATTATATAGTTTTGCTGAGAGAGAGAGAGAGATGATGTAGCTTTGCTGAGAGAGAGAGAGGTGTAGTTTTGCTGAGAGAGAGAGAGATGGTGTAGCTTTGCTGAGAGAGAGAGAGAGGTGTAGTTTTGCTGAGAGAGAGAGAGGTGTAGTTTTGCTGAGAGAGAGATGGTATAGTTTTGCTGAGAGAGAGAGAGAGAGATGGTATAGTTTTGCTGAGAGAGAGAGAGAGAGAGGTGTAGTTTTTCTGTGAGAGAGATTTTAATGGTGTAGTTTTGCTGAGAGAGAGAGACTATTAATTTAATGGTGTAGTTTTGCTGGTGGGTGCTATGAATTTATTTTACAGGTATTAGTGTAATATTTAATTTAATAGTGGGGCCAATTCATTTAAGGTGAGTTGATGGGATCTTTAAATGCTGTGCTGGTTTCGGGACTTTTAATTTATTATTCAATTTAGGTCTAATTTTGGGGAGGAGGGCTAATTTATTAAACGTCAATATGAAATATTAATTGTCAGCAATGGTTGTGTGAAATGGGTTTATTTGTTACATGAAAATGCTATTAATTTATTGCTGGGCTGTTTTGTGGGGAGGGAAATAGTTTTTTGTTTTTTTTTAAATGTGGGTGCTATTGATGTGATGCCAGGGCTGTTTTAGATTTACACGAATATTCCTGGATCTACACAAGCAACAACTGAGCTAAAGACACCAGCAGCCACAGGTGATGAAAGTGACAAGAACAGGTAGGAGAGAGCAGGCAGTCTGTCATCTGTCCTGAACCTGTTGGGACAGTCCTGAATTTGGGCAACTGTCCTGCTTAGTCAGGATTTGGTCCGACTACAAGGACAGTTGGGAGGTATGTCCCGCTTCACACTGTACTGCTGGTGAAGGCAGAGCTGTGTGCAACTAACAGTAGTGCACACAGTATTGTCTGTGTATATGTATAAAATTATAGCCATAGTACACCTTAGGGGCCCCCCCTGTCTAAAGTGCCCCGGGCCCCCCAGAGCCTTAATCCAGCTCTGGTCCAAGGGTCATTCCATGTCACTTCAACCAGGGTTGTCCCCCACCCATCTCAGATTTCTACGAAAAAATTTTAGTTAAGAGAAGATGTCAAAACAACTCTTTCTGCCAAATTCGACTGTCTGACAATTAGTTGATTAAATATTGATTCTTCAATTTATTAATTACTTTACTAATCGCGGCTTCTTTATCCAGTTTATTTGAAGATTTGAAGTATCACGGGTGTTTATTAAGGAATCACCACAAAATTTGGACCCCTAAGGTAAATCTTCCTCCCGAATCCAAAAATCCAAACCAAATTACTTTATCTACCTCAGGTTTTGCGTTACGGCAAAAACGCATGTTTTTCGAATACAATTAAAAACGCTAGGTTTAATTGACATTAGGGATCCTATTTCTTTGGGGGTGTTTAAAAAAGGTATACATTACTACCACACAAAAAATCAGCCAGGTGCCCTGTTTCATAGTGGAGAAAAAAAAATTATGAAGTTGATGTTCGATTACTGTTGTACCGCATACATAATTTACACATTGTTAAAAACCATACCAAAAAAGTGAACTAAACTGAGACAATGGGATAAAACTCCCATACAGGAAATGAAACAAACAGAAACTGATGGGAAGGGGATTCCCTTTAGAGAGACCAAAACTGAAACTTTCCAGAGAAAGAGAGAGGGAGACACAGAAAGAGCATACTTGCCGACTTTCTTCAGCTCCCTTCCGGGAGCCAGCCAGTGGAGGGGGGCGTGAGGGGGACGGCCAAAATCGCGTCATTTTGGGGAGGCCAAAGGCCGCGATTCACCGGGAATCGCGGCGTTTGGGATCTAATTCTGCCCACTTCCCTAGGAAGTGGGCAGAATTCGGGAGATTGCCACACTCACCTGGGAGTCCGGGAGACTCTCGCAAAATGCGGGAGTCTCCCGGACATTCCGGGAGAGTTGGCAAGTATGAGAAAGAGTCAATCATGGCAGCTGCTCATTTGGTAGTCTTTTAAATCCAGACTGCCATATTACTATCTACTCAAAAACCATTGAAGTACATAGCTGGGACCACTTTACAGATGAAGAAAAAGAGCTTTTGATTCTGAGAACTGAAGTTTCAAATGCAGTAACCAATGATCCTGAAACCTAAGTCTGCTACCATCATGAAAAGCTTCTGCTGCTAAGATATGAAGAATTTCAGAAAACATGCTGTAATCCGTTCTTGTCTCGCAAAAAAGGAGCCAGAAAAAGCTTAAAAGTTATGGGGGAGCACGGTGGCTAAGTGGTTAGCACCTCTGCCTCACAGTGCTGAGGTCATGAGTTCAATTCCCAACCATGGCCTTATCTGTGTGGAGTTTGTATGTTCTCCCTGTGTTTGCATGGGATTCCTCCAGTTTCCTCCCACACTCCAAAAACATACTGGTAGGTTAATTGGCTGCTATCAAAATTGACCCTAGTCTCTCCCTCTTTGTCTGTGTGTGAGTGTGTGTCTATATTAGGGAATTCAGACTGTAAGCTCCAATGGGGCAGGGACTGATGTGAATGAGTTCTCTGTACAGCACTACATAATTAGTGGCGCTATATAAATAAATGATGATGATTATGATATGTCACTGAAGTGGACCAACAAACATGTTGACTGTCAGCTTGTTGTAAATTTTAGGCAAGATGATTGTGACACTTCAAACTGTGTGAGCCTGTGCGTTATTAGCGATACCCATGACCTATAGCTATAACTGTGCATGCCTTCATTATGGTAGTTATGAAACACTTAGCAAAACTATTGGAGTATATTTATTACTTTAGTAATGGTGCTAGTGCACAATACAAGAACTGAAAACAATTTTTAACTTATGCTTCCACAAGGATGACTTCAACATTCAAGCAGAATGATTTTTTTTTTTGCCACATCTCATGGTAAGAGTCCATGTGATGGCATTGGAGGGATGGTTAAACGTCTAGCCACACGCACCAGTCTGCAAGCAGTGGAAACCCATCACATCTTGACACCTTTGGACGTGGGCAAATGAAAATGTACATGGCATAAAGTTTTTTACGTGTTACAAAATGAAACACAAGACTGCAGAACCAAGCTGCATAGCCGTCTAGAAACAGCTAACACTGTGGCAGGAACATGTTCTCATCACAGATTTCGGCCTATTCGTAACCATGAGCTACACATATCGATTGTCATCTGACGACATAAAGACAGAAGGAACCAAGTTAATGTCACTATGACCACAGTCACAAAAAATATGGACAAAAGTGATCTGCAACCTGGAATATACATAGCAGCAGTGTATGATAACATCTGGTACATTGGGTATATCATTCAATGTAATGAGGAGGAACAAGATGTGCTGTTACACTTCATGAAACGAAACCAATCAACAAATGTGCTGTCCTGGCCTTCAAGGGATAAGTGTTTTGTTCCTTTTATTCACGTCCTCTGTGTAACGGAACTGCCTACTATCCAAGGAAGTCCTGGAAGGCAGTATACACTTTCTGCTGACACTTTAAGAAAAATTACAGACCATTACAACAAGTTCCAAACCAGTGGTGGATCCAGGTAGGGGGCCATCGGGGCGATCGCCTACCCTAGCAGACACTTGCTGCCGACGGCTGCACAGTATGTGCAGGTCCGTCCAGCCGTGACAGGCAGGGACAGTGTTCTGCCCGGCTGCTCTGATTGTGTTTAAAACACAATCAGAGTAGCCGGGCAGCACACTGTCCCTGCCTGTCACGGCTGGACGGACCTGCACATACTGTGCAGCCGTCGGCAGCCTAAACTGTTAGAAAGGGGCGGGGCCTAAATCGCCCCCCTAAATCGCCCCGGGTACAGTCGTTTTCTAGATCCTGTTCCAAACAAGGGAAAAATAATGAGATTGTTGACTCAGCTTCAGTTAAGGACTTAAGTTATGCTAAAGGTTTTACGTTTCATGGTTTCTTGTGTTAATTATGTATGCGGTACAACAGTAATCGAACATCAACTTCATTATTTGTTTTCTCCACTATGAAACAGAGTACCCACTTGATTTTTTTGTGGTAGTAATGTATACCTTTTTTAAACAGCCCCCAAAAAATGGGATCCCTAATGTCAATTGAACCTAGCATTTTTAATTCTAATCGAAAAACATGCGTTTTTACCGTAACGCAAAACATGAGGTAGATAAAGTAATTTGGTTTGGATTTTTGGATTCGTGAGGAAGATTTACCTTAGGGGTCCAAATTTTGTGGTGATTCCTTAATAAACACCCACGGTACTTCAAATAAACTGGATAAAGAAGCCGCGATTAGTAGATTATTTAATAAATTGAAAAATCAATATTTAATCAACTAATTGTCAGACAGTCGAGATATTTGGCAGAAATAGTTGTTCTGACATCCTCTCTTAACTAAAAAAATGACAAAAAAAATCTGAGATGGGTGGTGGACATTTCATGTTTTTTTGGGTGATCTGATGTGGAATGACCTCCAAGAGACTCAGATCTAAAAGATAATAGGGTGTCACTTCTTATATTTAGTCTTTATCCAGGAAATGATGAAGAAAATATAACTCAGCCTCTAAACATTTCCATACTTCATGTCAGACATATAATATATACCCCTGGTTCCATGTACTCCCACTCCTGTGTCAGATGATAACAGGGGTGACTGAGACACACGCTCCAATGACCATTGCTGCACATATGAATCTCCCAGCCAATAGATGACACTGTGCAGTGATCTACACTACAGCCCCATGTATGAGGGAGGAGTAAGAGGGAGCAGGAAGTAATAGGGGATGACTGACAGCAGTTACAGCAGAGGGGGAGGAATAAGGAGGTCACATGGTACCAGAGGCTTCTTACAGTTACTGATACAGTGAGAGGAGGAGCAGCCCAGGCTGGCTGTGTAGGGGAGGAGCTTATCCTGCACAAGTGCTGGAGATTTCACCACTGCAGGAGCCCAGCAGGGGGCAGCAGTGGTAGGTGATGTCATAGATGTCTAACCTGATATCTCTAAACATCTATATGTCTGCCCTATGTCTCTATCATCTGTCCTGCCTGCCTGTCTGCTGTCTATTATTGTGTCTGAATGACTGTCCCTATGTAAATATAGTACACTGGTTGTCTCTCCAGTCTGTCCATATCTGTGTATGATTCCCTATCAGTCTGTCCCTGTATATATATATTATATATATATATATTATAGCTGTCATATGCCCCCATCTTTTATTTGGTGGGGGGGGGGGCACATCAAAAGCCCTGTTTCCTTGTGACTTGACTGGAAATAAATTATTTAATAAAACAATTACAGTGTTACAAGAATATATGGAGCTTTGTTACTTTTCCCATGCGATACTTCATACAGATCTCACCTATTCAAAAACCGGCAAAGTTACCGGGTTATTAATATAGAGGGTGAAGCAAGAACAAACACAATTGCCAGCAAAAAGACTGATCATGGAGTTATGATTAATGAACAATATGCATAATTCCTGAATAACGATCATCATGTTTTACTGCTTACTAGTACATTGATATGTTTGTTCTCATGAATTTTGGCTCAGACTACAAAATGGCTGCCAGCATTGTATATAGGTGATAGGTGCATTATATAAAGCGCTCTTAGGATGAGCACAAGGATATATTGAGGCTGGAATTAGAACTGTCTTGCTGTTTGCCCTCTGTACGGCACTGCAGACCTCATGTGGTTCCCTATAGATAAAGGTTAATAATAATAATACCCAAAGTCTGAAAAGTTGGACCCCTAAAAAATGATGCTTCATTTACATAAACATAGATCAGAGATCTGTCAGACTATTAGACAGCTGCAGTATGTCACTATTGCTAGATATAGATTATACAGTTTACTTCATACTTGCCAACTCTCCTGGAATGTCCGGGAGACTCCCGGATTCCGGGTAGGTGTGAAGGTGTTCCAGGGTAGGTGACTAGGGTAGGTGTGAAGGTGTTCCAGTGTAAGTAGTATAGGTGGGAGAAGGGTAGCCGTTAGGGTGTACCAGTGTGAGTAGTATAGGAGGGAGTAGGGTAGGTGTGAGGATGTGCCTGTGTAAGTAGTATAGGTGAGAGAAGGGTAGCTGTGAGGGTGTACCAATGTAAGTAGTATAGGTGAGAGTAGGGTAGCTGTGAGGGTGTACCAATGTAAGTAGTATAGGTGGGAGTAGTGTAGGTGTGAGGGTGTACCAATGTGAGTAGTATAGGAGGGAGTAGGATAGGTTTGAGGGTGTACCAATGTGAGTAGTATAGGTGGGAGTAGGGTAGGTGTGAGGGTGTACCAATGTGAGTAGTATAGGTGGGAGTAGGGTAGGTGTGAGGGTGTACCAATGTAAGTAGTATAGGTGGGAGAAGGGTAGCTGTGAGGGTGTACCAATGTAAGTAGTATAGGTGGGAGTAGGGTAGGTGTGAGGATGTGCCTGTGTAAGTAGTATAGGTGGGAGAAGGGTAGCTGTTAGGTTGTACCAATGTGAGTAGTATAGAAGGGAGTAGGCTAGGTGTGAGGATGTACCAGTGTGAGTAGTATAGGTGGGAGCAGGATGGTTGTGGAAAATGGTTATATTTATGAAATGTAAATGCTATTGAATTTATTACGGGTAGGGGAATATATTTATTTATTAAAGGGGAATGCTATTTAATGTTGGGGGAAATAGTTCTATTTATTAAATGTGTATGCTGTTAATTTAATGTCAGGGCTAGTTGGAGGGACACAAATCAAAAAGAGAACAGGTAGCGCTCAACTCTACTCTATTGAGGGACAAGAGCAGCTTCACTAAAGGGAATATCCCTTCCCTAGTAAGCAACTAAAATAGTATAATGATAGCGATCAATTTGTCCTCTGTCAATGATTGATTGATGGAAACAAGGCACAGTATAGCTAAAATGTACAAATAAAAAAGATAAAATAAAATTAATTTGAACAAGGTGAAATAAAATAAAATAAAATAAAAAACCAAGCTGGTATTTATATATTGGTACAGAGTGAAAAATCAGTGTGCATTAAAATACCAAGCATTTAATATATCATGAATCAAAATGATAAAAACATAAAATCTGACCAGAGGCGTGACATATACCGGTAAGTAAAAACGTTACAAATGTGGTACTGTTTTCACATAAATAATGAAAACCATGGCCATATCAAATAATATGCATAAGATGCCAATGGAGGCTACGTGATTGAGTCCAGGGAAAATAATGGTGCCAGGATAAAGTCTATAATGAGTCCAGTGAGAACCATTCTGTGACCAACCTTGTAATACAGATGATCCACAAAGGAGTAGATGAGTCCAGTGGTCCTCTTTAAGAAATACCCTAGGTATCAAAACAAAAGGGATTCCCGTGTGAGCTGGCAGCGCTAACCACGCTGTAACGATTATCCTCAGAGGCAGTGAAGTGCAGAATAGCAGGAGATAGACGGCGCGCGTTCCACAGTGGAACGCACGTCACTTCCTGTTTGACGTCAGAAGGAGGGGGCGTGTTCCAACGCGTTTCATTCGCTTAGCGAATTTCCTCAGATGCTCCCCTGAGGAAATTTGCTAAGCGAATGAAACGTCTAGCTCCCGCTATGCTGCACTTCACTGCCTCTGAGGATAATCGTTACAGCGTGGTTAGCGATGCCAGCTCACACGGGGATCGCCTTTGCCACCCAACGCCGGCGGTTTAGTGGTTCAAACCGCCGCATTTACTATAGGGCGGCTTGAGGCTTCAATTTAAAATGACTGGCGATGTATGGCGGATTGAAAAAGCTAAACCGCCGGCGGTTTTGTCCAAACCGCCATCAAAAAAACACTGTCCAAAAGACAGGACAGGACAGTTTTAATACCTGCTTCAGAATGGCTGGATAGCTTAAATATGCTGTTTGAACTATTTTGCCATTCAGAACATTAGAGAGCATGCTGTTTGATCAATCTCGCCTATTGCAACCACCTCTTTCATTTTGGCCGTTTGGATGGCTGTTTTGAGGCGGTTTTGAAAACCCCAGCTTAGTAAATCCGGCTGTTTTGAAAAATGTCATTTCTGGCCGTTTTGACGGCGGTTTGGGCTTTAGTAAATCCGGCGCTTTCTAAACCGCCGTAAAACTAGCCGAAAAGCGGCGGTTTGAGCAATCCGCCCTTTAGTAAATCTAGCCCCAGGTTTTGAAAGCAAAAGGGCTTTTTGCATTTTGATAAATCAGCCCCTGTGTTCAGTACTGTAATAGAACATTATGTAATCTATTGTTATAATATGATTTATACCCCATTATAATTAGCCAGGTATGTAAAAAAAACAAAAACAAAAGTGATGTAGGGAGAAGCAACATATAAAATAAAATTCAATATAAAGTGAGGTTTGTTTTTGTTGCATTATTTTATTTCATTATTTAAGATTTATGATTTATAATAATAAAGTATCGCTGGGTTAAGCAACCCTAAAATAGTCTCTTTTTATATTGATATATATATATCGTACCGAAGACCACCCTTTATGAATGGGCCGCTGCTTATGGGCTAGTGATATGTGCTTGCCCCCCGGGCTAAAGTCTGCCAGCCCTCCCCTGGCCATTCGCCCATGAAATTCTGCCCCCCTAGACCCGAACCTAATGACCTTTCCACAGGCCTAGGTGATTACCAATAGCACCGAATCAGGGTGATGTGTGGCAGCCGGACACACAATCCTCTGAGAACTCCCATCTTGGGTTGGTCACAATAGTGTGTGATGTCACAATGCTGCCGTGTTCTGTGATTAGGACCTCAGTGTATGGATAACAGCAGGTGCTCACAGCCCTGGAAAGGAATGTCAGAATCTCTTACTCACTACCCTAGCCTGGCAGAACAGTATTTATTATAGAAAATATAGGATGGGAAAGAGGAAACACACCAGTAGCCAATCAGAAAACAAGTTGCTGAGCGTGAGTTATAAACCATCTATTTTTAGATGTATAATATAGTATTAATGTGACCACTATCTCTGTTCAGATGTGAATATTATGGAATCAATTGTCCACTTGTAGTGTATAAATCCCACATGTTACAGGATGATGTGCATGGTCCATTTCCACAGCCCACGTGTTATGGAACGATATGTTCATTATTATTGTCAACATCCCAAATGTCACAACATGATGTGTCAAAGCTTTGGATTCATTAAGGTAAGTAAAAAAAATTGTACGTTTTCTCCTGGACAAAACCATGTTACAATGCAAGGGGGGCTTAAAAAGGGGCATTGATGCAATGGAAGACAGTGTAATTTTGCCACTATATAAATCATTGGTAAGACCAATTGGTAAGTGATGGCAGCTTCAATTGATATGTTTCAGAAAGGCTTAGACAAATTTTTCGTGGAAAAGTGTATCCAAGGATACGGCCATTAATTAAAATGAAGAATAGTAGTGGATATAGGGAAAAAATAGGACTGCAATATTGGGTCTGGTGGGATTTTTCCTGTCTGAAACAAATTGACAGTGGATCAATTTCAAATATAAGTGAGGGATCGCAGGAGATCCAAAATAGTTTGAACTTGATGGACTAGTGTCTTTTTTCAACCTCATCAACTATGTTACTATGTTACAAATTATTTTTTTTATGTTGCACATAAATTAAATACTGGCTGTTTTTTCATGTAGCACACAAATACTTGATAGATTTATTTGTACACTGAAATTTAAAGTTGATCTAGATTCTAGAACATGTCCTACCCCAACTATAAATCTGCCATCACATTTTAAATGTACCTCCCCTCCAATGCACCATGGTTTTGCCAAAGTAAAAAGTTCCTGTTCCATGTGCCTATGAGTGCAAAGGACACTTACTACATCCTACGATTTCGGGGAGTAAAGCCTTCCTTTACTGAGGAGCATCTCTTGGTGAGTACAGGGACAGAGTATCTCTTTCTTCAGGTGTGATGGACTAGGACCAGGGCACAATTATGTTCTCCAGTCTTCAACTTCTGCACGTCCATGTGTATCCAGTTTTGAAGTGGGTGGGGATAGAATTGTATGTAGCCAATCAGACTATTAGAATGTATATATTTAGCACTTTGGCACAATGGATAGCATTGCTGTCTCACAGCGCTGGCGTCTTGGGTTGAATTCCAACCAGAACCCTATCTTTGTGGTGGTTTGTTTGTTCACATGTGATTACATGGATTTCCTCTGCATGCTCCGGTTTGGAGTCACCTTCTCCAGCAGTCAGTAGCTCCTCCTCCTCCCAGTCAGCCACCTGCTCCAGCAATCAGTAGCTCCTCCTCCTCCCAGTCAGCCACCTGCTCCAGCAGTCAGTAGCTCCTCCTCCCAATCAGCCACCTTCTCCAGCAGTCAGTAACTCCTCCTCCTCCCAGTCAGCCACCTGCTCCAGAAATCAGTAGCTCCTCCTCCTCCCAGTCAGCCACCTGCTCCAGTAATCAGTAGCTCCTCCTCCTCCCAGTCAGCCACCTGCTCCAGCAATCAGCAGCTCCTCCTCCACCCAGTCAGTCAATTACTCCAGCAGTCAGTAGCTCCTCCTCCTCCCAGTCAGCCACCTGCTCCAGTAATCAGTAGCTCCTCCTCCTCCCAGTCAGCTACCTACTCCAGCAATCAGTAGCTCCTCCTCCACCCAGTCAACCAATTGCTCCAGCAGTCAGTAGCTCCTCCTCCTTCTTTCAGTCAGCCACCAGCTGATATGCCCTGGGTGTTACTCTTTATGGTAATGGATGTTCCTATTTGGGCATGTGCCTGGTGATGAATCTACAAGTCCACTGAGTTTGTCTAAACTAATTGTCTCTCCATCCAGGTGAAAAGAAGTTATTTGCATTTGCCAAATGAACCCATCCCAAAGACGAGTACAACCAGCCTTCAGGACTTATCAGCAGAATTGGTGAGAAGAAGGCTAGGATGTCACGATGTCTATCTTTAAACACGACCTATCAGGGGAGAAACACTGCCCTCTCACCCTCAGACTGATCACTTGTTCTACTCATTCAAACATACACTCCATAATCTCTTCTTAAACCACCACACAACTCAGTAAATTAGTTACACATGTATGAAACAGGTTCTTCAACTTTACAGAAAGAAAACTCTAAGATAGACCTGAAATGGGAATCCTCCTTCTAAGGAAGGGGTGTCTAAGTTGGTTAACCCAAGTAATGTTAAAGAGATCCAGTTTAAATCAACCTTCCTCCTATCTGTTCTCCTCCACACCATAGAAAGAGTTAGGAGGTACATACAAATAGTCAGTGGATGTTCTACAGAGACATGATGTTCCACCACATCTAATCACAAATAATACACTCTGCCATCCAACATCCATTACTTTCCTCTGCCATATATTACTGAAATCTCTATTTTCCTTGTTAATGTGATTGATTTTCATACTTCATCTTCCTCACCTCTAGTTACCCAATCCAGTGCCCACACGTTTTCTCACTGCATTTTCCCATCATTTGTCTTTTTCTCTCCCCCTCAGTTGGAGAAAATAGTTTCCTACCTATCGGTTAGGGATGTCGTGTTATTAGGAGAGACATGTTGCTACCTACACCAGTTGTGTAATGGCCAAAGAATCTGGAGGAACTTATGTGAGAAGATCTGTCCTTGCATGAAATAAGCCAACGACTGGAGGAGATTGGCCATCTTGAACTGTGAGATGGGGCAAAGACATGGGAGACAGGCAAGGGGCGAGGAAATATTGGGTTTATTATCAGGCAGTAAAGGTCATGAGCTAGGAAAACAGTACTGGCAAAGTCTGCGTAAAGTAAGAAATCGGTGTGAAAATCAGTTGCTAAAAGTGTTTTGATTAGGGCAACAAAATAATATGATAATTTGCTTACTTGTTCTTTATTTTTCTTAATTTTTTGTCACCCTAATCTCTCCACCTAACCACCTTCTTGTTTTGTTTTCTCCAGACACAAAGGGCATGTATTTCCATGCATTTGCACGCTGGCGGCGTGTGTACGGTAACACCGTAGTAGCTCCTGTCTTCTCCAATGGCTTCCAACGCATTTGTCTTGGTCAACAAGACAAATGTGTTTATTCTGGACTACGCAGGAACACTCTTCTTCCTCCGCAGTGCTCTGGTAACCTGTGACTACAGCCACGTCAGCGAGGAGTTTAACATATCCTGCCGCTATGTAGCACTGTGTCAGAACGTCAAAGACGTAAGACCAAGCCCTCGAAAATGTTATTGCACTATCCTTGTTTTTCCTTTGTGATACTGAGCCTCTGTGTTCCTGCACCTCCGAACATTGTCACTGATTTCCCACACATACACCGCACACCATTGACATTTATTCCTTGTATAGTCATTGGCATTTCCACACCAACCACCTGTACAGTCACTGGCATTTTCATGGTAACTCCTGATGCAGATTATCTTCAGACCCGTGTACTGCCGTGATATCTTTCAAAGCTTGTGTGAGGGAAGACCATAAGTCATCCGTCCAAACAGCATTATAAAGATCGTACTGCTGATTACATATATTGATATGGAGATTGATTCATTTATGAACTAAAATATGTTCTGTTGGATTTCATACATCCGGATGGCGACCTGGACTGATACCCATCAAGTTCTTAAATAAGGCCAGGTGGGTTAACTGTATCTCCGTGGATTACAAAGTGGTTGCTTTTCTATTCCCTGTCCCCCACAGTAAGAACAGGAAATCTGCACCATCCAAAGACCATTCTTTATCATAAAATCTTGGAATGGGTTAAAACAGGGACACTCTCTTACTTAAACTGGATTAATATCAAAGAGGAGAGAAGGAAAGAGGAAATGTGCTTATGGAGGCACTCAGCGATCTTCTTAGTGATAAAATATTCAATTCTTTATTAGTTATACTTAAAATACAATTATAGTCCCTCCAAGTTGTAATAGCGAAATAAAAACAATACAGTGAAACAATGTGAGTTAAAATAGCAAAATAAATTTGCTATGCCCCGCTACTTTGTATATTACCAATACCATTGATTCAATTAATCATACTGTCCAAGCTCTATTATTATTATATCGTTATTTACTAATGCTGACTTTATTAAGTAGAGATTCAAATGTATGATAGATGGTCGTTGTGTTATAAATATCACTCAGACTGATTACTACAATTCATGGTTGCTTAATCCTACATATGGGCTTAATAAAGTTAATCAGTCCTTCCGTTAGTCACGATCTCACACACATTCTATTGAAATATCTAGCGGATTAAAGATAAAGCGCAATTTGCAGGTATCTAGTGGTGTAGTATTCAGCTGCTACACAGGTGATCCTCTATTTAAATGATTCATATATGCATGCTGTAATTAACAGCTCCGTGAGGATTCTTGTAGAAACACCTAGTGAATTGCTATTAGCTGCTGTCTGACCTTGATCGTATATTGCCACAATCATATGGGCTTAATAAAATTAGTCAGTCCTTCCGTCATTCACAATCTCACACACACTCTATTATAATATCTAGCCGATTGAAGATTAATTTGCAGATATCTGGTGGTGTAATATACGGCTGCTAACAGGTGATCCTCTGTTGAAATAAATCATATACACATGCTGTGATAAGCAGCTCCGTGAGGATTCTCTTAAAAACACCTGGTAAATTGCTAATAGCTGCTGCCTAACCTCGATCGTATATATTGCCACGATCTTAACTACCCACTGAATATTAACCTGCAAAATTGCACCACTATCTATAGTCTCTATTAAATTAATTGTCAGCAAAGAGTGAGGACATACAGTAGCGAGGCGAACGCCAACGCGAGTTTCGCTATTCGCTTTTTCAAGGCCTGGATTAAATCTATCAACAACTAGTTTGAGCAACTATTGCTCTCACTTGGTACTATACCAAACTCCTGGGCTCCAAACTAGAAGGAGGGAAACAATGAGGAGATGACAGCTCTCTCCTCCCATCTCCATCTCCTAAAGATTTCATAACCATTACATCTAGAGTGAACTTGGGATAATCCTACAGGGCAGGATTTTCACTGTGCTAGATCTGGACAGTTTAGAAAGTCGTGGGAATGGGACTCAAATTGTGTTGGTGGTTCTACTGCACCTGGTGTTAGAGTGTTGTTTTTTTTACCAGCTCACTTGTGATTCCTGCTTTAAACCTTGCATCTTATTTGCATCTTCAGAAGAACATCTTGCTATGGGGGGCAACTCTGCTACATCTGGAGCTGCACGTGAAGATTCACCTGGTGTGCATTCTGGAGTAGGGTGACTGGGGTGCAGGTCCCTACGATCTCAGTAGAGAGCTCTGGGACAGTATTCACAAGACATGAAGATTGCAGCAACAGCTTGGCTGGAAAGTTGCCACTAACAAACTAGCAACTTGGCAGCCTAGGGGGCAAACAGCTTGTCCAGGACATACTAAAGAACAGCTTTACCCAGACTGAAAATTATACAATTTGACCGGACAAACTTTCCCATAGATCTCAACAGCAGTTTAAGTATGGTGCGTGCTTATAGTGAACTATATTAGAACTAAGTTTGGCCGCTGTACTTTCAGCGTACTCATGTACTCAAGTCTGGGATGCTTACGACAAGGTACGATCATCGTGGAACAGTATGCTTTACGATTTCATACCTTGGCCTCAGTACTTGGGTTGAACGCTGAAGCCCTGGTCGACACTTTCAGGCAGGCCCAATCAGGCTGTGATGTTTCAGTATCTCTTGATGAGTTCAATACTTTGCGAATAGTATCTCTTAGGTACAAGCTTGGGTGAATCACTTGACCACCTATGTCACAGTTCGAACAGGTACTTAATTTTTGAAGGAGAGTGGGAAACCTAACTTTTCACTTTTCATAGTGTGGAAGGAACCAGCCCCAGAAAGTCTGGTGAAGGTCTTGTGTCAGTTTCTCCTTTAATAATTACTATATATTATAGGAAAAGAAATGTATTGTTCTAGGTTTCTGTGTTATTTTTCCCATTAGGTATTCTTACGATCCCCTTATCTTCTCTCCCAGAACAAATTACTCCAACTGAGATGTGGAGCCTCTGTCCCTTAAACTGTCATTAGAGTAATGGAGACATCAAATGGGAATATTTACTATCACCAATAATCTGTGATACCTGTAAATGGCACAAAAACATAAAGTACTGCCTCATATAGCTGACCCATCTTGAATCCTTTCCTCCATGCTATCTTGAAAGATTCCCCTCCACAAATCCTTTGTAGCTGAGGAAGTGTAGATTAAGATGCTTTCTTGGGTGCACAATTCACAGTTTAGTGGGAGATTTTTTGTCAAAGTTATTGGGGGCTAGACATTCGGAAAGACATTTTTGAATACATTCCATCTTGTTCCAGATAGGCACAGAGCAAGGTATCTCTCCAGTCTCCTGAATGACCTCTAAGCCTACAAGACTTTTTTGTTGTTTCGGTCACAGTAGACAATTTTCCCAAAATGTCCCATTACATCCCTCTGGAAGGCTTTCCTACTACCTCCTTTCTTCCTGACATCTTAATAAAAAATGTTTTAGTTTACTCCCACAGGAAATCACCTCGGATGGTGGGGTACAATAATGGGCCAAGTACTAATGAGTTTTTACACTTAATTATTTTGGTTAAAGTGAGAGAGACAGCTACTTTATAGAGTTTTATATGAGGTCCTATATTTCCAATATCAGGATGATTGGAGCAGTTTACTTCCTTGGCCTGAGTTTGCCTACAATAACTACTTTTATGACTCATCCGGCAAATTTCCTTTCTTCACTGCATGTGGTGCTCATCCAAGACTCCCAAAACCATTTCCTGTTTCTTCGAAAGGCCCAACAGTCAAATACACCAAAGCAATTTCTAATTAAATTTCTTATCAAAATAACGTTTAAATCGCCCTCTCAAACTTAACAGAGGACACCCGGTGGCTTCCCGTAAATGTGGGGTTACTATAACAAACATGTTATTGAATTCCCACTGTCTCAGGCACTTTGAGCAGACCTCGTTTTAGACACATGCTTAAATGTGTACCTAGTTTAGAGATAATGTCATTTAGATGTTCCTTTTGCTGTGGGAGTATGCATTGGAGTGGGCTGATGTCACTCATTTTTCTATTTAAACCTGCTTTGTATTTTCTCTGGTTCCTTAGCAAGAGGTTGTGTTGGCGTTTGCCGAGCTTGAGCATTATGTTGCCAAACTTATAGTTACTGACCCAACTTGCTCTGGATCCTGCTTGTTTGCTTGTGATGCTAACACAAGGCTCTTGTACTGATTCTAAACCAATGCTCTCTGCCCTGAACTTGACCTTCATATTGACTATGATTCCTGTCTTGTCCTTCTATATACTCAAGGTGCAGTCCTCTGTCCATACCTGTAACAAAGTCCATGTCCGAACACATCAAGGAAAATTTGGAAAGGGGATTCAAATCCAGAAACCTACTTCTACCAAAGCTGGGTTTTCTTTGGCACATGAAAGGACCTTTCTTTAAAATCCTATATCGATTACAGAAGGCTGACTAAATTACCATACCACAACATCCGCTACCCTCTACCACTCATCTTGGAATTTTTTTGATTGTACTTAAAGAGCCACAGTATATTTTTGAAAAACTATTTATTATCACAATAATATTAATACACATAGGGCCTGAGTCATTTAGGAAAGTAAGGCAAGAAAAAGGAGTAAATGTTCTCCGGGACAAACCATGTTACAATGGAAGGTGTGCAAATTAATTTATTATTTTGCACATAAGAATAATACTGGCTGTTTTTTCATCTAGCACACAAAAACTTGATAGCTTTATTTTAACACTGAAATTTAAAGTTGAACTAGGACATGCCCCACCCCAACTATAAATCTGTACCTACATTTTAAATTTACCTCCCCCTCCAATGCAACATGGTTTTGCCCAGATTCAAATTTACTCCTTTTTTATGCTTTGCTCTCCTTAATGACTCAGGCCCATAGACTTTACTGAACATCCACTGAGATGATAACGTCTTAGACAACATAAATGTTGTGATTATTTAAGAGAAACTGTAAAAACCCACAGATTAAATTCAACCTATGAACCTCCTTGGAAAGGATACTTTTATAAAATGTAGGTTTTTTAAAGTTAGTACAATGGAAAGAGTGACGAAAAGACCATAAGGTAAGGGTGGTAAGGAGAGGGGCGAAGGAGTTGACATGGGAGAGATCATGCAAAGTGA
Source organism: Mixophyes fleayi (assembly GCF_038048845.1). Lineage (NCBI taxonomy): Eukaryota > Metazoa > Chordata > Amphibia > Anura > Limnodynastidae > Mixophyes > Mixophyes fleayi. The sequence goes on along the minus strand of NC_134411.1, from coordinate 42,039,220 downwards.
CACTTCCATTACATTCCAGAATGGGTGAATTGTTGTATCAGAGCCAAGAAATCCACACTTCATGACAAGTATGTACAGAGTTTGCAAACAAACATGAGATTAAGCTTGCGAGCAGGACCTTCTAACCTCTATGTCTGTATTACCCAGAATTGTTTTATTACTGTGTTTGTTCCCAATTCTAAAGCACAACGGAATATGCTGTCGTTATATGAATAAATTCTGATGATGATGAGATGTATTGCAAAGAGGAAGTGAACCAATTTTGATTCACTACTTAATTTCTTGTTGAAAGGACCTGGTTGTTCCAAATTCTGAGCCATAATAGCTTTTTAGTTACAGGAAGCCTACAGTTTTTTCCACATTAACAAAGAAAACTAGTGGAAGACCATTTGCAACAGGTGAAACATGAACCCATTTCAGGCTTTGAAATGCTTTGGCTGGGATTTCTGCAATTCATTAACAAAATTAGGACTATTTTTGTCAATTTTTCATCATATGCATATATGACACTTCGATCTATTCTCTAGAGTAGTCATTCTTTATTTTCAGGGTGCCACAATATTGCAATTGATCCAGAAAAGGCATATTTTATTCTGAATTGGCCACAAGAAATTTGCCTTAAAGCCACACAACACTTTTGCAAATTTATCAAAAACTATTCTTCAATTATCAGTCCCATCATGGCCCTCACCAAGAAGCAGGAAACTCTTGTGTCTGGCTAAAAGACATGAGGGTAAATGTATCAAGCTGAGATTTTTCAGGTGGGTTTGAAAAGTGGAGATGTTGCCTATAGCACCTTACTTTGTGTAGGTAAATGTATGTTTGATTAAAGTAGGGACAGTCTTATATCAGAGATGAAATACATGGTATGCCAGCCATTCTTCATGTCTGCAGGAACCCTATCATGTCATTGAACCTTCCCATATTGTGCTTCAAAACTTCATTACAATTTGGTTATCAAGAAAACACTGGGACCTCCCACCAGAGCTCATCGATGGCTCATTTTAAAGCAGGATGTAACCAATTTTGGTTTCATCCTGTCCATTTTGCACTGAAAATTAAGTTCCTTAATAAGGTAATTACTGTCCATTATCTTCTACTACCTGAACCCACATTTCCATGGATTGTATCTTCCTTTTCCACTTTTTAAAGGATTTCAGTCATCTAGGTTATGGTAGATCGATTTTCTTAAATGTCTCGCTTTATTTCCATCAAGGGGTTACTAAGTCTACCTTTTCTCAAACAACTTTTTGTGAAAGATATCTATCATTTACATAGTCTAACCCTCCATATTGTATCTGATTAGGGAGTGCAATTTATTTCTACATTGTGAAAGGGGCTCTGTACACAGTTGGAGATAATACTGTATTTTATTTCTGTGTAACACCCCCAGTTTTTATGGACAAATGGAGCAGGTCAATCAGGTTCTTTAGCATTATCTCTGCACATTGAGAGAACTGAAGTGAGTTTCAATAAAAAAGTCATGTTCACAAATCTACAAATAAAATGCAGTAACTAAAAAGCTATTATGGCTCAGAAATTAAAGGTTCAATGTGTTACAAAGATAAAAAGTCTCCTGAGAGCCCTGTTCATTAATGTAAGCCTTGGCCTTGTAGTGGTCGTTGAAGAGTAATTTAAGATAATATAATGTACAATAGTAAGTTGGCATCATATATTGTCATGTGTCTTATAATGCACTTGCTGCAGCTGGAAGGAGCAAACATTGTCCCATTGAAAGTAAATGATAACATCAGTAACAAAAGGTCTTACTCTCAGGGAATACCTTAAAGAATAGCAAAATCCTATTTCTAACAGTTGAGATGATCAGTCCGGTGGCAGTGGTATTCACGATGCTGTAAACACCGACAGTGTTTACAGCTACATAATTGTTACAAAACTGAACACAGTGACATGTAAAAAATACCTGGAGGTTGTAGGGAACCTTTTTAGGGGGTTTACCTTGGAAGTCTGCGCTTCTTCTTGGTGTTTTGGTTGTTGTTGCTGCCGTTACGGGTGTCACGGTTGGATGGAGTCTTGTGTTTTGTTGGTTCTGCCGTGGCGCAACTTGGTGGTCCTGGGGGTGCAGAAAAGAGGGTGTAGGAGGGGAAGAGAGATAGGAGGTGGGTGGAAAAAAAAAAACCAGGTATAGAATAGTTGCGGTACAGACAATATACTGGCGTGCTATGTATTGCACCCGGGTGATTATAGCTTTTGCGGATATTTAATGTTAAAGCTCTTTTGCTAAAACATTTATAGCTCTATTGCGGTGTATATTGGCTGCAATGTATAGGGGGTATATGGTTTTTAGCTCCCTGTTTTTCCCTTAGAGAGAAAAGCAAGGTGTTTATAGCGGAGTTTATAGCTCTTGAAATATAGCTCTTGGTAGTTGTTCTTGTTGCTAGTGGGAGCTAATGTTTATAGCTGTGGTCTGTATGTGGGTATGAAACATTTATAGCTCTGGTGTGTCTGTGGTGTGTCTACGTGGGGGGAGGGTTGTGGATTATGGGTGTGTTAAGTGTGTTTGTTCTATTAATATAGAACAGGTGGGTCTGTTCTTTGAGTGGTATTTCGTTTTATGTGTGTATAACTCTTCACATATGGTGTATTGGTTGTTTAGTGATGCCACAATAGCTTTTCCTATACACCACTCCAATTCTTAGCTATGATGCCACAATAGCTTTTCCTATACACCACTCCAATTCTTAGCTATGACATTGGTAGAAAACATTTATGGATCTTACACCTCAGGGTGATGGGGGAGATAAGTTCATGTTTTACTATTGTTCTGTCCCCAGATCTTGAGGTTCATTCCTCTGGTGTCTATAGATATTTATTTGGGACAGTCCAAGCCTTTGACTCCCTGAACCTTCAGATGCCGCTGACGATATCACTGCAAAGCAAGGTAATACATAATACTTCACATAAAGCAAAATATACAGTCTCAATTTTCCTATATATGAGGTTAATCAACAATTATGTAAAAGATCCGAGCACTGTTTGGGTATTTCCGGCACCAAAAAAAAATGAAACTGAGGCTCTGACGTCCAAGTCTCGCGTCGGATCTCGCGAGACTAGCTAGCGGCCGCCATTTTCATTTGGGCTGTGATCAGGGTAGAGGGAGGTTGTAGGGTAGTGGTACTCCTGCGTGATCAGTCCAGTTGTGCTTTATGCTTGTGTCCAGTGCTCTGTCCTTGCTGAGTCCAGTGGTCCTTTTGTCCTGTGCTCTGTCCTGCTGAGTCCAGTGGTGCTTTGGCCAGTGTCTGTCCTGCTGAGTCCAGTGGTGCTTTAGTCCTGTGCATTTTTGTGCTAAGTCCATAGTAATTGTCTAATTATTAAAAACTCCCAAAAAAAATTAAAAATAAAAATAAAAAAAAATGATACAAAAAAAAGTAAAAAAAAAATATTAAAAAATAATTTAAAAAGTATAAAAAAATTCTAGAGCAATATATTATTGCAGTCCTGAAATATTAGTACTGCAATACCTACATTTACTGTTTCTGCAGTCCAAAAAATAGGAACTGCAATCTATATTACTACGTTCACTGTTTCAGCAGTCCAAAAAATAGGAACTGCAATCTATATTACATTTACTACGTTCATTCTTTAAGCAGTTCCAGAGAATAGGTACTGCAATCTATATTACATTTAATACGTTCAATTTTTAAGCAGTGCAAGAGAATAGGTACTGCAATCTATATTACATTTACTACGTTCATTCTTTAAGCAGTTCCAGAGAATAGGTACTGCAATCTATATTACATTTACTACGTTCAATTTTTAAGCAGTGCAAGAGAATAGGTACTGCAATCTATATTACATTTACTACGTTCATTCTTTAAGCAGTTCCAGAGAATAGGTACTGCAATCTATATTACATTTAGTACGGTAATTCTTTAAGCAGTTCCAGAGAATAGGTACTGCAATCTATATTACATTTACTACGTTCATTCTTTAAGCAGTTCCAGAGAATAGGTACTGCAATCTATATTACATTTACTACGTTCAATTTTTAAGCAGTGCAAGAGAATAGGTACTGCAATCTATATTACATTTACTACGTTCATTCTTTAAGCAGTTCCAGAGAATAGGTACTGCAATCTATATTACATTTACTACGGTAATTCTTTAAGCAGTTCCAGAGAATAGGTACTGCAATCTATATTACATTTACTACGTTCAATTTTTAAGCAGTGCAAGAGAATAGGTACTGCAATCTATATTACATTTAATACATTCAATTTTTAAGCAGTGCAAGAGAATAGGTACTGCAATCTATATTACATTTACTACGTTCATTCTTTAAGCAGTTCCAGAGAATAGGTACTGCAAGCTATATTACATTTACTACGTTCAATTTTTAAGCATTTCCAAAGTGTGTGTGGTTTAGGGGTACACTCATTAGTGCTGCATATAATGGAGTACAAAAATTTGGAGGATAAAGTAGGGAAAGAGCAAGACCTACTTCCTCCTAGTGCTAAAGCTGCTGCCACTAGTCATGACATAGATGATGAAATGCCATCAACGTCGTCTGCCAAGGCCGATTCCCAATCTCCTAGTACAGGGCATGTAAAATCCAAAAACCCAAAGTTGACTAAAATTACCAAAAAAAGAAAATTAAAAACATCTGAGGAGAAACGAAAACTTGCCAATATGCCATTTACGACACGTAGTGGCAAGGAACGGCTTAGGCCCTGGCCCGTGTTCAGGACTAGTGGTTCAGCTTCACCCAAGGATCTAAGCCCTCCTCCTCCTCCCCCCCCCCTCTAAAAAATTTAAGAGACTTAAGCTGTCATCAATAACACAGTAAACAACTCTGCCTTCTAAACAGATGACATCACAAATCCCCAAGGCAAGTCCAAGGGTGTTGGTGGTTGCGAAGCGTGACCTTCCCATCTCTGTACGGGAAGAGGTGGCTCCTTCCTTCATTTGCAGCACGCCCTCTGCATATGCTGGAAGGATCATCCACAGTCCAGTTACAAATTTGGCTAATAAAAGTGTGAATGTTGTACACCGGGAGGAGGATATTGATGTAGCTGGCGCTGAGGAGGAACTTGACGAGGAGGATGCTGATGTGGTTATCATAAATGAGCCACCAGGGGGGAAACAGTTGTTGTCCATGGGATGAAAAAGCCCATCGTCATGCCTGGTCAGAAGACCAAAAAATCCACCTCTTCTGTCTGGAGTTATTTTTATCCGAATCCGGACAACATATGTATGGCCATATGTAGCTTATGTAAAGCTCAAATAAGCAGGGGTAAGGATCTTGGCCACCTAGGGACATCCTCACTTATACGTCACCTGAAGAACCTTCATAATTCAGTGTTTAGTTCAGGACCTGTGGCTAGGACCGTCAGCAGTCCAGGGACACCTAAATCCCTTGGTCCTGTTGGATACATACCACCAACACCCTCCTCGTCAACTTCCTCCACGATCTCCATCAGATTTAGTCCTGCAGGCCATGTCACCAGCCAGAGTCCTCTTCAATGCGGGATTCATCCGAGGAATCCTGCAGCGATACGCCTACTACTGCCACTGCTGCTGTTGCTGCTGGTAGTCGGTCATCTTCCCAGAGGGGAAGTCGTAAGACCGCTACGTCTTTCACCAAACAATTGACTGTCCAACAGTCATTTGCCATGAGCACCAAGTACGACACTAGTCATCATATGGCAAAGCGGATAACAGCGTCAATAACAGCAATGTTGGTGTTAGATGTGCGTCCGGTGGCCGCCATCAGTGGAGTGGGATTTAGACGGTTGATGGAGGTATTGTGTCCCCGGTACCAAATCCCGCCGAGATTCCACTTCACTAGGCAGGCGATACCCGGGATGTACAGAGAAGTAAGAACAAGTGTCCTCAGTGCTCTGAAAAATGCGGTTGTACCCACTGTCCACTTAACCACGGACATGTGGACAAGTGGTTCAGGGCAAACTAAGGACTATATGACTGTGACAGCCCACTGGGTAGATGCATCGCCTTCTGCATCAACAGCAGCAGCTGCATCAGTAGCAGCATCTCCACAACGGCTGCTCGTGCCAAGGCAGGCAACGTTGTGTATCACAGGTTTTAGTAAGAGGCACAACGCTGACAACCTCTTAGAAAAACTGAGGGAAATAATCTCGGAGTGGCTTACCCCACTTAGACTCTCCAGGGGATTTGTGGTGTCAGACAACGCCAGTAACATTGTGCGGGCATTACATATGGGCAATTTCCAGCACGTCCCATGTTTTGCCCACACCGTTAATTTGGTGGTGCAGCATTACCTCAAGAGTGACAGGGGTGTGCAGGAGATGCTTGCAGTGGCCCGCAAAATTGCTGGACACTTTTGGCATTATGCCAGTGCCTACCGCAGACTCAAGCAACATCAAAAAAGTCTGAACCTGCCCTGCCATCACCTCAAACAAGAGGTTGTGACGCGCTGGAACTCCACCCTCTATATGCTGCAGAGGATGGAGGAGCAGCAAAAGGCCATTCAAGCCTACACAGCCACCTACGACATAGGAAAAGGAGTGGGGATGCGCCTGAGTCAAGCGCAGTGGAGACTGATTTCCGTGTTGTGCAAGGTTCTCCAGCCATTTGAACTTGCCACACGAGAAGTCAGTTACGACACTGCCAGCTTGAGTCAGGTGATTCCCCTGATCAGGCTGTTGCAGAAGCAGTTGGAGAAAGTGAGGGAGGAGCTGGTAAACCATTGCGATTCCACCAAGCATGTAGCTCTTGTGGATGAAGCCCTTCGTACGCTTTGCCAGGATCTGAGGGTGGTCACTCTTTTAAATTCAGAGGAATACATTCTGGCCACCGTGCTCGATCCTCGGTTTAAAGCGTATGTTGTGTCTCTGTTTCCGGCAGACACAAGTCTACATAGGTGCAAAGACCTGCTGGTCAGGAAATTGTCCTCTGAAAACAAATTAAACAAATTAAACCAAAAGTATAATATAACTTATAAACACTACACTTGAAAGCTTGAGCCTTTAAATGAAAAAGTCACTCTTCATTGCACGAAGATTTGCAACAGGGACAGTTTTTTTGTTCACAAAGTCAACAAATAACACTTCGACCCTGTCTGTCTTTGACATACTTGATGGGATCTCAATGATGAATGCTCTGTACCATGGTCGTCGAAAACAAGAGGTATTGACATGCTAGAACTACTGTAGTGTTTATAACTTATAAACACTACACTTGAAAGCTTGAGCCTTTAAATGAAAAAGTCACTCTTCATTGCACGAAGATTTGCAACAGGGACAGTTTTTTTGTTCACAAAGTCAACAAATAACACTTCGACCCTGTCTGTCTTTGACATACTTGATGGGATCTCAATGATGAATGCTCTGTACCATGGTCGTCGAAAACAAGAGGTATTGACATGCTAGAACTACTGTAGTGTTTATAACTTATAAACACTACACTTGAAAGCTTGAGCCTTTAAATGAAAAAGTCACTCTTCATTGCACGAAGATTTGCAACAGGGACAGTTTTTTTGTTCACAAAGTCAACAAATAACACTTCGACCCTGTCTGTCTTTTACATACTTGATGGGATCTCAATGATGAATGCTCTGTACCATGGTTGGAGGAGGTATTGTGGCCCCGGTACCAAATTGGGTACCGGGCCCACTCCACTACGCAGTCCAGAAAGCTACCTCGGTGCAATGTTTTGGACTAAAAACAATATTGTGAGGTGTGAGGTGCTCAGAATAGACTGGAAATTAGTGGAAATGATTGTTATTGAATGTTATTGAGGTTAATAATAGCGTAGGAGTGGAAAAAAACCAAAAAACTGGATTTTAGTGCTTTTTATGCTTTTTTAAATATAAATCAGAACCCAAAACCCGAAATCAGAACCAAAACCTTTTGTCAGGTGTTTTGGCAAAACAAATCAGAACCCAAAACCTCAAGCTAATCAGAACCCAAAACCCAAAACACTAAAAGTGCCCGGTGCACACCCTTAGATAAGATATGCACTTCTGTTTACGATTTATGTCTGGTTACATTCAGGGGAGGGCTGGCAAATTTACGCCCTGGGGGCAAGACATGACTCAGCAGCCTATTTTAAAAGGAAAAAAATGCAGGTGGCCCAGTGACCCAGCCCAAGGTAGTGCACTATGGGACCACCCTGGGGGGCATATGCCCAGCCTGCTCCTGGTTATATTGTGCTATCACTCATGTAATACTAAAGCTACATTTAAATCTCAGTAGAGTGACATCTAAATTTGATATAAGTCTGCTAAACAGACATGTAACTAATTGACTGTCTCAGTACTTCCAGTAGTCATAGGTGTTTGCTGCCTGGCTGGGCAAAATTATTGTCTATAGCAACACTTTTAATTTCCACTTTGACCGCTGGTACTCAGTCATTATACAATGAACACATCTGTGCTTTTATGAAGAAATAAGTAAAAATACCAACATTTATCTGAAACTTATAAAGAAAAGGTTGTTTGACTTATTTTACCTCCAATTCAAAGACCATTTACCTCCACATTTATGGAATTTTTCCCCATGGAGGCTGCATTAGATGTTGTTTCCATTGGTCAATGAGCTCTATCTGTCTTCCAGGTGGTGCTCTGCTCGGTCGGGTACAATCACATGGCCATGGTAGATGAGTTTGGGAGAATATTCATGCAAGGAAATAACCGCTTTGGACAACTGGGAACTGGGGACAAGATAGAGCAGAGCCAAGCCAGGTAAAAACAGGGATCAATGGAGATCCTGACATACTAATTGTACTTCTGTTCTCTGAGTAACCTAGAAGGTATTTGAGGTCTCCTTTTTATAGCTTGGACTGTGGATATCTAAAACACCACAAAACTGTAAATAAATTATCTTTCTCCAGACTGCCCATACCACAACCGTGTTTCATAGTGCTGGTAATTGGTGAATGTCTTTGGGATTTACAATCATGTTGAAGACTCCTTCACAGTGGGGATGTCCACCTACAATTCCTGTTTCCTCTCTATAGAAAGATAAGGATAACATATATAGAATCCATACTGTTCTAAAATGGGCCACCCCCAAACATAGAATTCTCAATTTATAAGTGGCGGGATTTGTCTCATTGAATTGAATGGCTTCAGAAGGAGGAGACCGTCTAAACATCTAAACATAAGAGACGTGGATGGACATCACCTATAATGTATTATGTTTAGAATTGTCCAAGAATTGAAGAGTGGCCAATAATAATGTTATCATGATGTGTACACAACATGCAAGAAGATCCTTCCTCTCACACCACTCTCTACCCTCTGTAGGTCCATTATTTAAAGAATCCGGTTGATATTTTTTGTGGCCTCAACCATACGTTAGTGCTCATGCACAGTGCAGACTTTGTGAAGGAGATATATGGCTGTGGATGTGGAGCTGGGGGACGCCTTCCAGGATGGCCCAAAGGGAGCCCCTTGTTTGTTAAATTGCTGATGAAGGTGAGGAACTTCTGAGGGGTCATTTTGTTATCAGGTTTTACCTCCAGTGTCCCAACTAACTCTCTCTGTCCATAGATCTTTACCACCATTTGGAGACAATAAGCCTTATTCATTCGCAATATATATAGACTCACAACAACCAATCAGCAGCTAGCCTATATCTGTCTAATGAAAGTTGGAGAATGAAAGCAATTGTCTGATTTGGTGGTGGTTCCTATAATTGTCTAAATGGAATGCTGGTAAATGAGCCCAATGACTCAGTAAGGGTAATTTACAAACTGCAAGTAGAGTGGACCCGCAAAGCTTACGTTCACAAGTCTGCCTGTAGTGGATTTCAAAGTTCACCCCCAATTCACAGTTCTTGGAACAGCAGCCAGAGAGTAAATCTATACCCAGCCTTATGGGTTTGTGTATAGACCTGAAAATGTGCATGTTGGAAATCTCTGAAACGCAACCTTGAAGTCCGACCTAGGTCTACCTTAGGACCAACACACGTTATTCAATTGAAAATCTGTTGGGCTTATCCTCATTTTTTTCCTAAATTAATCCTTAGAGTGAAGTGACATCAGGACTGTCTGTATTACATGTGTCCTGAGAGTAAGGGGACATCGGGACTGTCTGTATTACATGTGTCCTGAGAGTGAGGGGACATCGGGACTGTCTGTATTACATGTGTCCAGAGAGTGAGCGGACATCGGGACTGTCTGTATTACATGTGTCCTGAGAGTGAGCGGACATCGGGACTGTCTGTATTACATGTGTCCTGAGAGTGAGGGGACATTGTGATTGTCTGTATTACATGTGTCCTGAGAGTGAGGGGACATCGGGACTGTCTGTATTACAGTGTCGGACTGTGGCATGAAGGGTCCACCGGGGGACTGCAACACTAGGGGCCCACCAGAGTGGGTGTGGTCAGCCATCATAGAGGCGGGAACTGACACTAGAGGGGGAGTAGTCAGTCCACGAAAGACAGTTAGCACCTTAGTGTAGTATATAAAGCATACAGTGTGTGTATAAAGAATACACAGTTTTGACCTGCCCCTTAGATTGGGCAGAACAGTCACCAAAAATCAGGATTGTCCCACTAGACCAGGCTTGGCTAACCTGTGGCACTCCAGGTGTTGCAAAACTACAAGCCCCAGCATGCTTTGCCAATATATAGCAGCTTATTGCTGTATAGGTATGCTGAGACTTGTAGTTTCACAACACTTGGAGTACCACAGGTTAGCCAAGCCTGGATTAGACTCAGAACATTTGACAGACTGTCCTACCTGTTGTTGTCACTTTTACCACCTGTGGCTGCTGGTTTCTTTAGTTGCGGCTGGTCTGGTTCCTGGAATGTTGAGGGCCCTATTTGGAAAAAATAATGGGTACATTTAGAAACGCCAACCATCCCTGCCATTAAATCAACAGCACTCACATTTAATAATTAGGCCTCTCTCCAGCCTCAACATTAAAGTAATAGTGCTCACATTTGAAAAATAGATCTATTTCCCTCCAACCAACCCCAACATTAAATTAATAATATTCCCATTTAATAAATAAACCTATTACCCTCCCTCCAAACAGCCCCAGCAATAAATTAATAGCATTTACGTTTAATATATCCATTTCCCACGACCATTCCTAGCATTAAATAATTAATATTCACATTTAATAGATAGCCCTCCTCCCCACACTCAGCCCCACATTCAATTATAGACCCAAACCACCACAGCATTAAAGGTCCCATCACCCCCTCCCTATAGTGTTCTCTGTGCAGCTGCCCCTCACTATAGTTTAGCATAGGCAGCCCCGTCACTATAATTTAGTATAGTCAGCCCCCCTATAGTTTAGTATAGATAGGCAGCCCCCCTATGCCACAAAGTAGTGCCCCCAAAACATTGTTATGCCACACAGTAGTGCCCCCAAAACAATGTTATGCCACACAGTAGTGCCCCAATGTTATGCCACACAGTAGTGCCCCCCCCATGTTATGCCACACAGTAGTGCCCCAATGTTATGCCATACAGTAGTGCCCCCAATGTTATGCCATACATTAGTGCCCCCAATGTTATGCCACACAGTAGTGCCCCCAATGTTATGCCACGCAAGTGTCCCCCCAATTCACACACACACACACACACACACATATATATATATATATATATATATATATATATATATGTAGTGATAGCACGAACAATATAAACAGATGGTTAAAGAGTCTACTTACCCATATGGTGATTGCTGCAGCCTCTCTGCTCCTTCTCCCTTCAGCCGGCGGCGGGAACATCAGCTGACAGGGAGAGGTGGCGGGATCGCAATTGAGCAGCGGGGACGCCGGAGAGGACCCTGGTGAGGACAACGGGCCTCCAGGTAAGCTCCGCCCATGTGTAAAAGGGGGTGTGGCTGTAAGGTAGCCGGGCCTACCGATGATTTCACCGGTAGCCCGCTGGGCCAGTCCGACGCTGCTGTATTATATGTGTCCTGAGAGTGAGGGGACATTGGGATTGTCTGTATTACATGTGTCCTGAGAGTGAAGGGACATGGGGGCTGTCTGTAGTACATGAGACAGCATAGCATTTCTAAGATTCGTGTTTTTCTGCTGTTTTACTTGCACCAGCTACAAGTCAGGTGTAAATGCTGATTGATTGTGATGACGCTCATGTATGCATGGTAGAAGATGTGTTTGCAATCAGGAGCAACTGTAAAAATGCATTTTATGCACTGCAGACATTCATAACATCCTAATAAATATATTTAAATGAAAATAAGAAAAAACTTTTTCTCTTCTATTTCTAAATGTTTTTTTATTAATGACTTTATTATTAACAGGTGATATTAATATATATTTTTTTCTGCGCGTTCTTTTGGGACATTATAATCCACACATGTATTGGACATATCCTGCAATGTATTATCTGTTAGACCAGACCACTCCTAGACCCGAATTCACCAACAGATGTATCTTTACTTCCATTCCTTGTTGAATACGGACGGACATGTGTATACCAGATTTACGTGTGTTTTTACAAACCCACAATAAATTAGTCTTGCGTGCCTTAATGAATCAGGCCCTGTGAGAGTTGTATTATTGGTAAGAGTCAGGCAGCTTTGTGGCCAGTACATGAAATGTTCACATGTATATCTCCTGCCAGGTTCCCGTCTGTGCCCGGCGTATCTGCTCCACCAGAGACCACCTGTATATTCTGTCCAGTTATGACACAGAAGAAGAAACTATATATCGGGAATTGCCCAAAAGCCGGTGTGCTGCCCAGGACACTGAGGGGAATGAGACGGATGTGCGGGCCTGTGAGGACGGTTTGAAACAGCTGCGACGCTGTGCCAGTGTCCCGGAGAGAGTAGCCAAGACCAAAGAACTCGTGGCACAGATGCCTCTGCTTAGCTACCAGAAGGAGTGCCTGTGGGAGGCCCTGGGCATGATTCAGAGGGCGGCAGAGCACAACTAGAAGGGAACGGGCATCGGCTCGTTCTGGCACTGTGCAGCTGTGATGCTGATATTATACCTAAATAAAATGATTTTCAGACAAAGAAGGTATGCTGTGTGCTGTTTGGTGGATACTAGGAAGGATGTACGTGGGGGAAGTTCCTCTTAATAGACACATCACGCGTTTCATGGAGAGTCTTGTTTTGGAGTTTTCGTGGCTGCATGCTGCCATATCACATTATTGCTTCTGAGAAGCTGTGAGAATCTTGTCCATCCTTACACCATAGGACATTTCTCTTTGTACATGGAAACAGCACTTGAATGTTCGTGGCTAGAGGAGCAGATCAGATTATGGGTCCAGTTCAAGTTGTAAAGAAGACTATATAGGATGAGCAGTAGATACAACTTTATCCCCACCTAGAATGTAGGGATGTACTGATTCCGCTATTGAAGAATTTAGCCAAATCTCAAACCTTTTCTTTTTTAATATCCTTTATTATTAACAGCTATTTACATAGCACCTACATATGATTGAGCGCTTTACAGATAATATTTTTATCAATCAGTTCAGTCCCTGCCTCAGTGGAGCTTACAATCTATAAAACCTACCACACAGGGTCATGACATATGTCAGAAGCCAATTAACCTACTAGTGTGACTTTGAGCTGTGGGAGAAGCAGAAACACGGGGAGAACATACAAACGCCACACAGAGCCCCTTGGTGGATTTTCCAAGAAGCCGGGTCTGTATATCTATTCTTAACCTCCACCACCAGATTTCCAACCCCACTCTTCCTTCTGTAACATATCTGCAGTCCACATATTCTATAACATTCATCAAAAAATCTTAATGTTTGACTGTCTAAAGATTTCTCCAGTGTCTGATTAATGTTTTGTGTCTTCACCTCCCACTGTCTCCTCATTCCGACATATAGGAGCTCAGAAATACCAGCCACCAATTGCTGCTTTATGATTGGTGACTGATAATTCTGCTGGTTCACAGTAGCCACTCCCACTGTTAGACTGTAAGCTCACAGGACAAGGTCATCTTTCCCCTTCTGTTTCAAGTCAGTGTATGTTATTTATTTGCATCACTTTCCATAATGTACAGGACTGTGCAATATGCCAGAACAATATACTACTACTACAACTACTACAACTAATAAAATTACTAAAAAATAATAATAAACTTTGCCCAGTAATCTAATAACCCATCCCTGCCCAAAGGTCAGAATAGGAGAAAGTGATATAACTTGTGCTATGGTGAGTGCTGATAATGGTTACACTGCATTGTATAATAATGCTGAGTATACACTGATAATGATCACACTGCTCTGTATAAGAACACTGAGTATACACTGATAATGCTCACACTGCTCTGTATAATAACACTGAGTATACACTGGTAATCAGGGCCAGACTGGCCATCTGGCACTTCTGGCAAATGGCAGAAGGGCCGATGGCCAGATGGGCCGGTCCGGTCCCGGGCAGTCAGCTTCCTGGTGACTGGCTCCTCCCCAGGAACAAGCCACCAGATCACATGTGTAGCGCTACGCGCTGCACTGTCAACTTGGCCGAGATCAGAGGAGCGGAGAACAGAAGAAGAAAGAAGAAGAGAAAAGAAGATGAAAAGGTAAGTACACTAAAATGGGTGAGGGGGAGAAAATGGGGGAAGGATGCCACACAGAAAATGGGGAAGGGGGAAATGGATGCCCCACAAAAAAAGAGAAAGGGGGGAATGGATGCCACACAGAAAACGGGGTGGGGGGGGGAAGGGGAGAGAAGAGAGAGGATGCCACACAGGGAGGGGGGGGGGAGAGAAAGGATGCCACACAGGGGGGGAGAGAGTGGATGCCACATAGGAAGGGGGGGAGAGAGAGGATGCCACACGGGGGGGGGGAAGAGAGAGGATGCCCCATGGGGGGGAGGGGAGAAGAGAAAGGATGCCACACAGGGGGGCATGCTGTATGGTCCGTAATTACTGGGTGTTTATATAAACTCACAGTTTATGCAAATATAATTTAGTGTCGTTAATTTGTTTATTCTGTGGCAATATTGTGGCATATTATGATTTTTGGGCACTACTGTATAGCATATGATTTGGGGCACTACTGTATGGTATATGATTTGGGGGCACTATTGTGGCATAATATCAACTGGGGGCACTAGTGTATGAACTGGGGCACTATTGTGGCATAATATGATTTGGGGGCTATTCATTGAAAGTGGGGCTGTTTGGGAAAAAAATAACGTCAATATATTAAATGTGATTAGTAATTATTTAATGGCAGTGATGGTTGCGGGAAATAGGTATATTTCTTAAACGTAAATGCTATTTAATTTATTGCTGGGGTTGTTTGGAGGAAGGTAAATAGGTTTATTTATTAAAGTGAATACTAGTATTTTAATGTTTAGGCTGGAGGGAGGCCTAATTATAAATCATGGGTTGCATTGATTAACCACATGGGCTGGTTGGAGTTTTCTAAATTACATGTACCCATTTTTTTTCCAAATAGGGCCTCCAGCATTTGAGGACCCAGACAAGCAGCAACTAAAGACACAAGCAGCCACAGGTGGTGAAAGTGACAAGAACACTGGTGGGGAAGTCCCAAATTTTGGTTACTGTCTCGTTTAGTGAGTCTGACTACAAGGACAGTTGGGAGGTAAGTCCCACTTCACACTGTACTGCTTGTGAAGGCATAGCTGCATGTAACAGTATTACACACAGTATTGCCTGTGTATTTGTCTAACATTTGTCTAATATGATAACCATGTTACATAATAGGGGCCCCCTGTCTTAAATACCCCGTGCCCAGGGCTGCCATTAGAAACTGTGGGGCCCAGTACTAATCAATCTGGCGGGGCCCCCCTCCTCATACATGTGCACCCCTCCATCTTCGTCATACATGCGCCCCCTATTCCTCATCACAGTACATTCCCCCCAGTCCCTTATCACAGTAAATGTTCCCCTCCCCCAAAGTAAATGTCCCCCTCTCCCATCCCCGCAATCACAGGTAATGTCCCCACTCCCCCCCACAGTTAATGTCCCCCTCTCCCTCCCAATCACAGTTAAGGTCCCCTTCTCCCTATCCTCCCCCTCCACAATTAAAGTCCCCCTCTCTTCCCCTCCACAGTTAAGGTCCCCCTCTCCCCCCCAATCACAGTTACGGTCCCCTCCTCCCTCCCCCTCCACAATTAAGGTACCCCTCTCCCTCCCTCCACAGATAAGGTTCCCCTCTTCCCCCTCCACAGATAAGGTCCCCCTGCTCCCCCTCCACAGATCAGGTCCCCCTATTCCCCCCGCCCTCCACAGATCTGGTCCCCCAGGCTCTCCCTGTCCCCCCCCCCCACAATAAAAGTCTTCCAGGCTCTCCCTGTTCCCCTCCACAATTTTGGTCCCCCGGGCTCTCCCTCTCCAAAAAATAGTAGCTCATTACCTTACCTTTTCCGCGATGCTGCAGCTCTGCCTCCCTCTGTCACTGATACACTGGGAGTGCGGCGTGTGGTAAAGACATCACCACGCCGGCCGCGCTCCCAGCCTATCAGAGTCTGGGAGGCAGAGCTGCAGCATCGCGGAGAAGGTAAGTAAAAAAGGAAAGGCACGGTCTGTGCCTGCGGGGTCCGGACAGTCCAGGGAGTCCGGACAGATGGAGAGGTCTGTCTGGGCCCCCTAGTCTGTCCGGGCCCCTCACAGCAGTACTGGCCTATCCCCCCCGATGGCGGCCCTAGCGACAAGAACGATGCTACCCCTCCTGGCACCAGATCTCCTGGAGAGGGGGGTACATATGGAATCCAAAACCCGCGAGATCCGATGACGCGATGATAATGTTTTGCCTCAATGTTAAATCCGAGGAAGCGGGAGAGTACTGAGCTGGCTCGGCTCGGTTCTCGGATTTACGATGTTCGGGGGATCTCGGCTTTTAGAAAACTGAGCCTGCGCATCTCTACTGCAGATCCTGCTTTACTCTCAGCATATTCTGCTTCCCCTGCCTATCCCAGACTTTGTTAAGCATGCCTAGAAGCTACTCAGGTATATCACAAGTGCTGTGACATGCCAAATATCAACTTTGTTGAAGAATGTTTTAGCGTCATCATTTCAGTCTACAACGTGTGTTTCACATGTATCAAATATGCTACACATATAATGTGCAACCTGAGAAACTCTCCTGTATCTTTCCCCAAAGTATGGGACCCATGAGCCTCCTATCACAATCAACCTCTTCTTAGTCTCTAAGTTAAAATTTGGTCTCTTGGGGCGCGTGGCCTGGTAGCCAAGATGGCCAGACGAGTTTGTTAGAGGCCCCGTCCTTCAGGAAATATCTGTCCCTCTACAAGGCGCTGCGGCTGCTCGTTTCTCACCGCAAACTCCATCAGCGGGTAGAGGACAAATCACTGCCCCCCCGAACCATCTTTATTTCGAGCCCACTGCCCCTGGGGCCTCTTTCTCCCACCCAATCCACCGCTCCGCTCTTTGGGCGCGAAGTGACCTCGGCACAGTGTGATCGCCGACCAGCGCTACCCCTAAACGGCCGTGCTGATTAAAAGCAAGAGGAGAGGAGGCCAGGTCGTGAAGAGAGAGAGATCTCCGCAGTGCTGTCTCCCGCTGCACTATATCATGCACGGCACCTTCCGCTTCCGACCTTCTCGGCGAGCGGTGCCCCAGAGAAGGTGCAGATTCTACCCACAGGCGCCTAACACCTTACCTGCCAGGACACGGAATCCTATGGTGAGGGTGAGTGTCCGCTGCGCCTCACCGCAGTCCTCCTGAACAAGCAGCCTTACTGATGATCCAGGCTGAACCTACAGGCTGCATTCTACCGCTGCACCTCCTGGAGACTCTGACCCATATAGGATTTTTAACAGTGCAGCGCCCTCTCAGCCACCAGAATGAAGAGAAAATCTAACCGTGAGGCCACACTTCAAGAAGAGTGCAAGTAAGTCGCTGAGCTTCTATATTCCTGCACCCTCTCACATTTGGCTTCAGGGCTTACATTCCAGTGCCATTTAAACAAGTGCTGTCTTTGTTAAAACAGTTTTTGTATCTGTATCCACTCGCAGCAAAGAGCCTCCGCATCTACTGGCACATTGCTGCCATCTAGTGGCTGATTTTCATTCTGCATCCTTGACAAGACCTAGCTGGTGCCCTACTACCTCCTAGTGGTTAAAGTGTATAGTCCATAACTCGACTCTTTTCAGCATTATTGGTTGATCTCTGTCGCCATCTGGTGACGATATACAACACTTAACTGCTCACTGATAATTTCTACTGCTACACTCCTTATACAAGTCAACACAAAATCCCAGTGTTTTGGGGTTTTTTGGTTTGTTTGTTTTTGGGTTTTTTTTCCCCCTTTTCTCCTGTCTACTAAAAACCCAATTATAATGGAGTAACCAGACTCCACCCTTGAACCTTGGGGATCTCACGCCAATATCTTGATTCAGGCATATTTCCCTGCAGTTGAGTTGAGCCGCATCGGTATTTCATCTACTTCCTGAGTCATGTCTCACAAACCGAAAAAAGCTGCCCAGCCGGCCATGTTTTCTCGCAAAGACAGAACACAAGCAAGTTCCTCCATGCTAGAAACTTCTTCACCGACTTCGGACCATGAGGAGTCCCAATCCTCAAATGTAATTTGCTCCACACCAGAGCTGTTGAAAACAATTCAATCCACCATACAATCTGAGATGAGGGCGGTCATCCAGGACATTAAAGCCGAAGTCCTAGCTCTTGGCAATCGCACAGATTCTTTAGAACGAAAAGTGGATGATGTCTGTTCCCACAACAATCAGTTGACCAACAGCTCGCAGAAATGCGCCAATCTATCTCAGATATGCAAGATCATAACGAGGATGTGGAGAATCGTACAAGGCGCAACAACGTCCGCCTTAAAAATATCCCTGAGCTCATTGACGTCGATGCTCTGCCTAAATATTTAGAGGGTCTTCTCTGCCAATGCCTCCCTGACACCCCTCTCTCCGACTTTCTACTGGACCGCGCTCACAGAGCTCTACGTGCCAAACCCCCTTCGGACCAACCACCCAGGGACGTGGTGATGAGATTCCATTACTACACTATCAAAGAACAATTTATAGCCGCGACACGCAATACTCCAGCTGTTTCCTATTCTGGTCATAACATCCAGATTTTTCAGGACTTAGCTCCCTCAACTTTAAGAAAACGCCGCAACCTGATCACCATCACAAAAGCCCTCAGAAATCATCGCATTCGATATCGATGGGGCTTTCCTTTTGCTCTTCAAGTAACTCATAATGGCTCCTCCCATAGGATTAAGACTCATGAAGAAGGTCTCACTATGCTGGAGAAGCTGGGCATCCCGATGACCCCTCCAACCCTGCCCGCAGACAGCTCTTCCGTCCCGCGAAGAGCCCCTTCACCTACTTGGTCTAAAGCCTGATTCGCTTCTGGGTCTCCTCGCCGGGCTTCTACCCGTCTGCAGCAAGTATTGTTTGTGTGATTTCCTGCTGTTGCTTGTTCCCTTTTTTCTTTTTCCTCTCCTTCTCTCTCTGCTTTCCAGTACAGGTCCTTCGGACCCCCGGATCAACGCTGATCCAGACCCCGGATTCCCCTCAGAGGACTCGACTTAATAGTACTCATCTGTGTAAAATATATGTTTCATGTTCCTTGTCACTCCCAGCCAGTGATTATCTTTCTACTCAATAGTTCTACAGGGTAGTGTACTCTGTGATTGACCTATGCATTTCAATTGGGTCCGTCCCAACTTACACTACTTTGACAAGGTTATGACTGTTAGGCAACACACCATGTTACCATTGTTTCCAATAACTCTTGTTTGATGTTTCGCATAATGTTTTCTCGCTTGTTAAAAGTCTGTTTAAAAGCCCGTCATTGTGATGTTATATGGAGTTTATGTTTACACAGTGAGTCCTCCCTAAGTTACACTATTTTGACAAGGGTATCCTAGATAGGTTATTGTTACCCAATAACTGCCTTTAGATATGTCCGCTATTCTAGAGGTGTTGTTAGTCCTCTTAGACGCTGTTGATTTAAAACATGTTACTGTCGTTGTGTCCACTTGATTCTCAGATTTTTCCCTATACAAACCCTGAACCTCTAAAACGCACACATTTAATCTCTTCCTGACCTGACGAGAGACCCTCCCCAGTTGTATATAGGCGTTTTAGAGGTTCAGGGTTTGTATAGGGAAAAATCTGAGAATCAAGTGGACACAACGACAGTCATATATAGCATGTTTTAATGCATTTCAAATGATATGCCATTGTCCGTATGGAGTTTCGGGATATATCTCTTCGGCCTCTCCCTGGACATGACATCACCCCCAAAATGCCCCCTCAGATCACGATCCCTTCCCCAAGGTTCACCATACTTTCCCCTCTTCTAACTTGACAATTTTGTTAACTTGTTCTAGTCCGTGACTGTCACTTGGACTGCCAGTCACGACCCCCACGAACCCCATTGACACACAGGATGTGTCTTCCACATAGGTTTAAACCGGAGTTTGGGACCCCCATCTCCGGTCCCTTCTCTTCCCCTTCCTCCCCCTTCATACTAACATCTCTTCTGATCCCCCCTCTCTGCCTAGCTCGCAGACTTGCCTCATTAAGCTTTCCTTCTCTACACCCACCATGACTATCAAGATAATATCTTTAAATGGTCTCAATGCCCCACAGAAACGCACCATGGCGCTCCAAGAATTAAAACGCCTGAAGGCTCACATAGTTCTCTTGCAGGAAACACATTTCACACACTCGCACCCAAGCCTTACAAATAGAACCTTTCCGCACGCATATTATTCCACCTCCCCTCGTAAAACTAGCGGTACTGCTATCCTAGTCCATCAGTCAGTCCCATTAACTGTACATTCTACAATAACAGATGACCAAGGCAGATATACAATACTGATTGGATCTATTTCCCAAACGCCCATAACCATAGCGACTCTCTATGCTCCTAATGTGGGACAGGGATCCTTCTTTTCAGATTTCTTCGCTAAACTTTTTCAGTCAGCTAAGGGACACGTCATTCTGGGTGGAGACTTCAATGTCACGTTGGATTCCAAGCTAGACCGCTCTCCTCCGTCACCCTCCTCCTTGCGGACCTCTAGAGACTCTCGTCATCTCTGCTCCCTAATAAAGCTGTATGATCTCTATGACTCTTGGCGGGTCTTGAACTCTTCTGCTCGCGCATACACACATTTCTCCGTCCCTCACAACGTCCATACACGCATTGACATGATTTTTCACAGATAAATCTTCCACCTCCTCCCTGCGCTCTTCGGATATAATCCCAGTTACCTGGTCAGATCACGCGGCGGTCTCCCTTAATGTGGATATCCTTCCCGCAGTCCGCCCTCATCAATCCTGGCGCATGCATGACACCCTTGTCACCAAACCGGAAAACTTACAGAAAGTGTCACAGGCAATCGAGGAGTTGAAGAACTTCAACTCCTCCCCGGATATCTCGCACTCTGTTTTATGGGAGGCTCATAAAGCCACTATCCGAGGCCTCTTAATTAGCATGTCATCAGCCCAGAAAAAAGTTAATTTAGCTCGGATTCAAGATTTCGAATCTGAGCTTCTCTCCCTCACCAAGAAACATCAACGCTACCCAAAACGCAAAACTTATCTCAGAATCCTGGCTGTTAAAGCTCAGTTACAGCAACTTTTATCTACTAAAGCAGCCAACACCCTGAAATGGCTCCGCCAAAGATTCTACGAGAAAGGAAATAAAGCTGATGCCCTCTTGGCTCGTAGTTTACGCTCCAAACGGACCCGCAACAGAATTATTCATATTCTAGACGCCTCCTCCTGTAAGCAATTTGATCCACAGAAAATAGCTAACCGGTTCCAGGAATTTTACTCCAAACTGTACGACCTTCAATCTGACGCTCCCCCCCCCCTAGAGACCTCAGATCTCGTATTAAAACATTCTTAAATACTTGTGGTCTACCAGCGCTAAGCGTATCGCAATCTACCTCACTTAGTCAGGATATATCTACTGACGAATTAAAACATATGGTCAAATCTTTGAGAAATACCTCCGCCCCGGGCCCAGATGGTCTCACGGCCATATATTACAAAAAGTTGCTCCCTGTCCTTTCACCCATGCTCCTAGATCTTTTTAACTCGATCCTCAAGGGCCAAAAGTTTGACAGCGCCACCACCAGAGCCAATATAGTGGTGATCCCGAAGGAGGGTAAGGATCCTAGTCTGTGTGCAAGTTATCGCCCAATATCATTACTAAATACTGATTTGAAACTCTTCGCGAAGATTTTAGCAAACCGCTTGGCCGGTGTGATCCCCTCCTTGGTCCACCCTGACCAGGTGGGTTTCATTCCCAACCGCCAGGCAGCCGATAACACAAGGAAAGTCATCAACTTAATCCATGCTTCGAATAAGCTTAAAACCCCGGCTCTGGTGCTCGCGCTCGACGCTGAAAAAGCCTTTGACCGGGTTTCATGGCCTTTCATGCGCGAGGTTCTCATAGCATCAAACATTCAAGGTCCCTTCCTCAATGGAATTGCCTCTCTCTACTTCAACCCCTCAGCAACGGTCCTGGCTAACGGATGTGCTTCTGCGGCTTTCTCAATTCGGAATGGTACCAGACAGGGATGCCCCCTCTCTCCCCTCCTCTTTGCCCTAATGATGGAACCTCTGGCCTCCAGGATTCGCCTCAACCCTAATATATCTGGTATTTCTACAGGTTTAAGATCGGCGAAACTAGCCCTGTACGCAGACGACGTCCTTCTAACCCTTACAAACCCTCATGTCTCTGTCCCGTCCGTTTTTGCTGAAATTAACGAGTACGGTCTTCTCTCAAACTTTAAAATCAACCCCGATAAGACTGAAGCTCTAGCCCTTAATCTCCATCCGAACATCCAAACTCACTTGCAAGACACCTTCAAATTTCACTGGCAACCCCATCACATTAAATACTTAGGTGTCAATCTCACCAAAACATATGATCGTCTATTTTCGGCCAACTTTCCCCCACTAATATCCGCCCTGAAGCGCGACCTCAAGTCCTGGTCCCCAAGGTATATTTATTGGATTGGTAGAGTTGCTTCAGTTAAGATGAATATTCTACCAAGGATTCTTTACCTTTTCCAGACTCTCCCTGTACGTGTCCCATCACTCTTTCTGAAAGATCTCCAGGCAAGCATCTCACAATTTATATGGTCCGGCCGTCGTCCTAGAGTTCGTCTCAAAGTCCTCTTTCGTCACGCCCGGAATGGTGGTTTGGGGCTACCATGCCTCCATAAATACTACCTGGCATCACACCTCACCCAAGCCGTTCTTTCTCATTCTCCCCCCCAAACTAGGCTTTGGGTCGACACAGAGGCTGACCTCCTCCAGATGCTATCTCCCAGTATTTTGTTCTGGCTAGACCCTAAGGACCTTCCTGCCCTGCTCTCCCTCCCCCCTACAGTTCGTTTCTCTATTGAAATATGGAGATATAGCACCCGCACTTTTAAACTCTTGTCTAATCCCAAGCGGATGTTCCCTCTATGGCATAACCCCTCTTTCCCTCCAGGGGTCAACCCGAAATCCTTCTCCCAATGGACAAAACAGAATATTTTGTTTCTTTCCGATATTGTCCCAATGGGTTTTTTTCCGACCTTCGCTGACCTTCGCAAGCGTTTCCATCTCTCGTCCTCCGTGTTTTATCAATATCTTCAAATTCGTCACATTTTCACCTCCTTAATAGACCCTCGTGCTCCTCACAATCGTTCCCCCCTAGAAACCTTCTGTAAAAACAAAACGTCTTCTAAAGGCTTGATATCTACTTTCTATTCTCTACTATTGAATCATAATCTGCCTGACAAGGAGACTCATGAGCTCCGCTGGGAGAAGGAGATGGCCGAGTCTCTGGATCCTGAGGAATGGACTGAGATACGTGAGGCAGTCGCCAAATCCTCCATCTGTACAAATATAAAAGAAAACTCCTACAAACTTTTGTTCCGGTGGTATTTAGTCCCATCCAGACTGAAAGCAATCTATCCGGCATCTTCGGACCTCTGCTGGCGCAACTGTGGCCAGCGTGGCTCCCTGTCCCACATCTGGTGGAGCTGCCCGAAAATCATCCCCTTCTGGAAGGAAGTAGCTGACCTTATTTATAAAGTGTCTAATCTAAGATCTCCATTCCATCTTTCATACTTTCTCCTCCCTCGACTACCCCCTGACACCCACAAAATTATGTGGTTACTCCCGGCCCATATCCTGTCCGCAGCCAGATGCTTAATAGCCAAGAAATGGAAACAGTCAGAGAGCCCTTCTGTTTCAGAACTAATTCAAAGTGTTTGGCAAATACACAACCTAGAGCACATGACTAGTGTAGTTAATGATCGCCCTTACAAATTTCTTTCCACATGGCACAGGTGGCAAGATTACTTCTCTGCCACACCTTCCCCTTCTTAAAGAATGAAAACAACGTTACCTTAGTAATTGTCTGCGCTGAGTCTAGCTAGGCTCTACTTCCCCTTCCTCCTTCTTCTCTGCTCTTCCCCTTATCATCATCATCATCATCATCAGTTATTTATATAGCGCCAACATATTCCGTAGCGCTTTACAATTGGGGACAAACGTAATAAACTAATAAACAAACTGGGTAAAACAGACAAAGAGGTGAGAAGGCCCTGCTCGCAAGCTTACAATCTATGGGACAATGGGAGATTGACACATGAGGTTAAGTATACATTTTGCATCTTGGCCCAGCCAGACTGCAAAGGTAGGGTGACTCATAAGCTAAATGATCCTGTCACACAATAATGTTGGTCCGGGGGTAGTTGTCTTGTGTGAAATTGTGTAACAGGCTAAAGGTAGTGAGGTTAAGATGGTGGTTGAGGAATATTATACGCTTGTCTGAATAGGTAGGTTTTCAGAGAACGCTTGAAAGTTTGTAGAACAGAGGAGAGTCTTATTGTGCGAGGGAGAGAGTTCCATAGAGTGGGTGCAGCCCGAAAAAAGTCCTGTAACCGGGAATGGGAGGATGTAATGAGGGTGGATGAGAGACGCAGATCTTTTGCAGAACGGAGTTGCCGAGTTGGGAGATATTTTGAGACAAGAGAGGAGATGTATGTTGGTGCAGCCTTGTTGATGGCCTTGTAGGTTAGTAAAAGTATTTTATATTGGATTCGGTAGAAGACAGGCAGCCAGTGTAGAGACATACAGAGTGATTCAACAGAGGAATAGCTATTTGCAAGAAAAATCAGTCTTGCCGAAGCATGCAAAATAGATTTTAGGGGTTTGAGTCTGTTTTTGGGAAGACCAGTAAGGAGGGAATTGCAATAGTCAATGCGGGAGATGATTAGTGCATGAATTAAGGTTTTAGCAGTGTCTTGTGTGAGATATGTGCGGATTCTGGAAATGTTCTTTAGATGTATGTAACATGATTTAGATATAGAGTCAATGTGGGGAACAAAGGATAGGCGTGAATCAAGGATTACACCTAGGCAGCGAGCTTGTGGGGTGGGATTTATGGTCATGTTATCAACAGAGATAGAAATGTCAGGTATGCTCTTGTTGGCGGGTGGGAATATTATTAACTCTGTTTTAGAAAGATTAAGTTTGAGTTGACGAGAGGACATCCAAGATGAAATGGCAGAAAGACAGTCAGTTACACGGGACAACACAGATGTCGAGATATCAGGAGAGGATAGATAGATTTGGGTATCATCCGCATAGAGATGATACTGAAAGCCAAAGGAACTTATTAGATTTCCAAGAGAAGCGGTATAGATAGAGAACAGCAGAGGACCTAGCACCGAGCCTTGTGGTACTCCAACTGATAGGGGAAGCGGAGCAGATGTGGCTCCAGAGAAATTAACAGTGAAAGAGCGATTAGAGAGGTAAGATGAGAACCAGGATAGAACTGTGTCTTGAAGACCTAGGGATTGCAGCGTTTGTATGAGAAGAGAGTGGTCAACTGTGTCAAATGCAGCCGAGAGATCAAGGAGAATTAGGAGAGAGTAATGGCGTTCAGTCTTAGCAGTGATCAGATCATTAACAACCTTGGTCAGCGCAGTCTCTGTGGAGTGTTGAGAACGAAAGCCTGACTGAAGAGGATCCAACAGGTTGTTTGCGGAAAGAAAGCGTGTGAGGCGAGTGTAGGCAAGTCTCTCTAGAAGCTTGGAGGGGCAAGGGAGCTGAGAGATGGGACGGTAATTTGAGAGAGAGTTTGGGTCGGAGTTTTGTTTTTTTAGAATAGGAGTAATCACTGCATGCTTGTATAGTGATGGAAAGATGCCAGTAGAGAGTGAGAGATTACAGATTTGAGTTAGAGGTGAAATGAGCACAGAAGACAGGGATCTACCAATTTGCGAGGGAATAGGATCAAGAGGACAGGAGGTAGAGTAGGAAGATAAGAAGAGCGTAGAAATTTCCTCTTCATTTGTGGGGTCAAATGAAGAGAGGGTGTCAGAGGGTAGTGGGAAGGAAATGAGCTGATGGCTTGTTGAGGAAGAGGATACCATTTCTAGTCTGATCTTATCAATCTTGTCCTTGAAGTAGGTAGCAAGATCCTGAGCACTGATAGTAGATGGAGGGTTCGGGGTGGGAGGATTGAGAAGATGATTAAATGTATTGAAAAGGCGTTTGGGGTTAGAAGCCTGAGCATAGATAAGAGATTGAAAGTATGTTTGTTTTGCAGTGTCCAGAGCATTTCGATAGGAGTGGTAGACAGAAGTATATGTGAAGAAGTCATTAGAGCTTCGAGATTTACGCCAGTGACGTTCTGCTTTACGGGACAGTTTTTGAAGATTTCGTGTTGCTTTGGTGTGCCACGGTTGACATCGAAGTCGACGTGTAGTATGAAGTGTCGCTGGAGCCACTTGATCAAGGGCCGTTGCTAAGGTTAGGTGAAAATGAGGTACTGCCATCTCAGGGGATGAGAATGTAGAGATAGGGGAGAGAAGGTGTTGGAGAGAGGTGGAAAATTGTTGAAGATTAATAGAATTCAGATTTCTACAAGTATGAGGAGGCTTGGTTGAGTTAGACAGTAGAGAGGTTAGAGCAGTGGGGGTGAGAGTGTAGCTGATAAGGTGATGATCCGAGAGGGGGAAGGGTGTATTAATAAAGTTAGAAACTGAGCATAGTCTAGAGAAAACAAGATCAAGGCAGTGGCCATCCTTATGAGTAGATGATTCAATCCACTGGGAGAGGTCAAGTGAGGATGTTAGAGAGAGTAGTTTGGAAGCAGCTTTGGAAGGTGGGTTATCAATGGGGATGTTGAAGTCACCCATGATGATGGTGGGGATGTCTGAAGATAAGAAGTGAGGGAGCCATGCAGAGAAATCCTCAATAAATTGTTGGTGTGCTCCAGGGGGACGATAGATCACCGCAACACGTAGGGAGAATGGATTAAAAATGCGAATAGCATGTACTTCAAAAGATGTGAACGTGAGTGATGGGACATTTGGTAGAACTGTGTATGTGCACTGTGGGGAGAGAAGTAGTCCAACCCCACCTCCTTGTCTGCCTTCAGGTCTGGAGGTGTGGGTGAGATGGAGGCCACCATGTGAAAGTGCTGCAGGTGAGGCAGTGTCTGATTGCATGAGCCATGTTTCTGTTATTGCCAGAAGGTTGAGGTTTTTTGAGAGGAAGAGATCATGAACGGAGGTAAGTTTGTTACAAACAGATCGTGCATTCCAAAGGGCACATTTAAAGGACTTGGGAAGAGAGGGTAGACAGGTGATGTGTTTGAGGTTTGCTATAGAACGGTAGTGTTCTGATGTATGTGTGTGTGAGGAGTGTGGGGGACCTGGATTAGGTGATATATCACCAGCTAATAGAAGCAGAGTGAGCGAAAGATAGGCAAGGGGATTGTAAGATGTGTGGCCTTTTATTTTCTGGCGACAGGTGGAGGCTGTACTTGTTAGAGATAATAAATAGGACAACAGTTCATGGGTGTTAAATAGAGGTGAGTGGAGTAATGCAGGTGCAATATGAACAAATTTGTGTGTTGGTGAAGGGGTGAAAGATGACACAGTCCTAAAGATCATGCCATGAAATGAGACTAAGAAAAGCAATTTGTGAAACATTGTGATAAAAGGGGCAAAAGCAAAAAGCAAGGATATTTTAAGAATTACCTCTTAGCAGTATTCCATATAAATAGACAAGTAGTGCAGAAATAGGCTGTGGCAGATGTTGCTTATTGCTGGGAGTTAAATCAAGTCAAATGTAGTCCAATGTTTGTCCAACTGTGTTGTCTAACTGTGCATTTTCGTCCACTTTGTGAGAAAATCCCACTTAGTGCAGAAATCACACACGTCTAACCCCACATACGTCCCTTCCTCCTTCTTCTCTGCTCTTCCCCTTACTAACATTCCCTCCTCCCCCCCCCCCAAACTGTCTCCCCTCCACGTTCCACTTCTCCTATTTCCTCTCCCTTTCCCCTTCTCCAATTTCCCCTCATGGTACCCCGGATATCTCATAACCATATCTCTTTTGACTCTCGTTTATCTGCATATTACTAATCCTACGGTCCATTACGTTTGTGGTGGCCCCGAGTTCTATGCCTCACCTGTTTTGCAAACTCTTGTTGTTAATATTGTTATGAATTGTTTGAGCATAACAAATACTGTACTGTTTATCTTTGACAAAAATCTTAATAAAAAAAATTTGGTCTCTGTCTCTCCAACGCTCTTGTCTATTTTCTGTAATCCAATGTTCTCCGTCTAGATGGTCATCCTGGTGATCTACCCCCACCCTGCCTCCCTCTATACCAACCCCAAGCCCTATTTGGTCCCCACCTTATCCCCTTTCCCCATATTGTTTGTAAATTTTGATTTGCCAGCTCTTCTTTTTATTTATACTTTTTGATTTAAGTTACAAATTGATCTATATTTCTGGACGAAAGCCTATTACTATTGTGATACTATAAAATTCACTTGTATTGCTTGTGATACTTTCAATAAATGGTATTGGGGAAAAAAAGACACATGTCCAATCTATAACACTATTAACATTTGTTAGTTAAAAAAAAAATGCTTTTTGTAGACATGTATTTTATTTCTGTGAATATTAGTGTACCTATGATTTTCTATAATAAAGCCAGAAAGCATGGCATATTTGCTACAGTAGTAATTTCAAATGTTTCTTTTTGGTATGAAATAATAGTAAACCTGACTGGAGTCTGGAGTTTGAATTCTGGGAAAATAACATTTCCAGGACACAGGTTTTGGACTGGTACATACAGTGTCCGACTGGGGCATGAAGGGCCCACTGGGGAAATGCAATGTAGGGGCCCATGAAATAGTGCATGCATTGCCGCAAAACAGCATGACCAGTTGCTGTAGAGGTGTGTCCAGCTACCATTTAGTCATGTCCTGGTCACCTCACTAGAGTGATTCTTATTTCCTTCTGGCATAGCGTTACCCAAAATAATGACTGCCCCATCAGTATCAGGACAGTTAGCAGACTGCCCTGCTCTCTCAATTTTCACTTCCTACTACTGCTGATGTCTTAAGCTCAGTTGCTGCTTGTATAGATCTTCGAATATTGGGGCCTTGTTTGAAAAAAGGGATCAGTATATGAAATATGAAAATTCTAGCAATGAATGAACACTCTAGGAGGTAAGTGTATCAATCTGCACATTCTGCAAGTTACAAATATTCAGTGACTTTGTAGGGCAGATTTGAAATGGCAATGTCTTTACAGGCAAAACTTGCCTATAAAGACAGTTGGCAGAATGGCATTAGTGAGCCGGCGACCAGTAATTGGCCGCAGGTCACTGCCCTCCTCGAAGCACCTTGGCTCTTGTTCCCCTGGCTGGGGAATCACTTTATAGGCCTTGTGCGGGCACGGCATTGTGATTACAGAGGAGGTGTAGTCACTCTGCTGCCAGATTTAGCACTGACCAATCGTATAGGACTGTGGTCCTAGGACCAGTGGTTAGTGCCGTATGGCCATATACTGTTTGGTTATGTATATTGGCTGTGCCGTCTTGCAACTTGCCTTCTCCACCACCAATTTAAGTTAATTTATTATTCAATAAACTGTGACCTATTATTTCGCCAAAACTCTTGTCTAGTGTCGTTATTTTAAGGTTTAGCAAGTAGGTCTTAAGTTGTGTAAGGTGTAACGGTAGTAAATGACACGTCTTCCATCTGCAGTTTAATGTACATTGTCAAATGATCGTGACCCATTGCTTGATTGTGGTGGAAATCACTGCTGAACTTCTGCAGGTAAGGGCAACTGTCATCAGACTGACCTTAACCACCACACCATCAGCCTAACCTTTACTTCACTTACTTACTTAAACCTAGCCTCCATTAGCAGCTCTTAAATCTCCCTGAGCAATCTAAATCCTGTTACCATGCAGCCTAAACCTACATGCCCCTTCCTAAGTTACCTGAGGCCACACTGATGCTCTTTTTGTGAGGTATGGGCAATGTTTGATCACGAAAGGAGGTGTTGGACCTGTAACAAAGTGAATGCAGGTTGGGGAATAAAAGCAAAGCAAATACTTGTAAGCAACTGTGCTAAGCGAGTATTTGACTGTTAATTATTTTACTTTCAAACTTTATCACTTGCATGCATCTTACATGTATTTCTTCTTGTTGACATATCATTCAGCATTTCTTTTCCTTCATAGCTTTAAAGAAGGAAAATATTTAAACCAACTCTTCAATCTGTTACTTGTCAGGTCTGAAGTAATGGGGTTTGATCTAAATTCAACATTTTCGATACTGATAATGGAGTCTCCTCAGAATGTCATACTTTACTGCTCAAACTACAGCCATGGCCAAAAGATTTGAGAATGACACAAGTATTGGTTTTGCCTACGAACACAGCCATGAATAAAGAAAGGTACCAAAACATCCTTCAAGGGCAACCTCTCCCAACCATCCAAGAACAATTTGGTGACTAAATCTTATGTCCATGGCCAAGAAACACCCCAGACCTTAATCCAATTGAGAACTTGTGGTCAATCCTCAAGAGGAGGGTGGACAAACAAACATCCACATATTCTGAAAAATCTCCAAGCATTTATCAGGCAAAAATGGGCGGCTCTTAGTCAGTATGTAAGAAAAAATAAAATAAATAAATGCTTTAAACACCATTAAAATGCAGTTAAAATCAGATGCACTCACCTCCCAGGTATAGAGGTTTACATCTAGCAAGGGCTGGCTTGTGTGCCACACCCAAATGTGCCTTAAATAGGCTTAGTGGACAGCTGCGATGACAAAAAGGAAATATTTTAAAACATAACCAAAGAAAAATAAGCCCGCGCTCGGTATACCCCACATTATATATGGTACCAGCTGCTTGGCAATAAGCCCGCGCTCGGTATATCCTATATTGTATGTGGTACCAGCTGTGTTGCAATATAAATGCCCTATTAGTCAGTATGTGGCCAAGAAGTTGATTGACAGCATGCCAGGGAGAATTGCAGAGGCCTTCAAAAAGAAGGGTTAACACTGCAAATATTGACTCTTTGCATAAGCTTAATGTAATTGTCAATAAAAGCCTTTGACATTTATGAAATGCTTGTAATTGTACTTCAGTGTACAATAGCAACATCTAACAAAAAGGTCTAGAAACACTGAAGCAGCAAACTTTGTGAAAACCAATATTTGTGTCATTCTCAAAACTTTTGGCCATGACTGTACAGTGCTAAAACTCTTAAACAATTTTAATGAGTTATATCATATAACACATTTTATGCCGTTTTACATTAGTTTAGTGTTTGGTAATAGTATGAACAGTAAGCAAGGAGGAGCAGTTTAACACTAAATGCCTTACTGTACCCCCAAGTTGCCTCAACAAATACCAACCTGTAAGATCAAGCACTGAAAGTCACATTAATATACAGGGCAGGCACAGCCTCTATCAAATTACGGATTGGGCTATGAATAATGACTAAATTACAATTTGTATTTAAGATTATAGGTACCCTACAGTGCCTATAGCTCGCTTATAGATTAAAAAATAGGTATTAGGGTTAATAATTTTTCAAGGTAACACCAGAGAGCATATATTTTATATAGAAGTATTTAATCCTCAGGTATGCATACATTTAATAGAGAAATATTTATTCTTAATGTATGCATATATTTTATATAGAAATATTATTCTTCAGGCATGCATATATTTTATGTAGAAGTACTTATCACTCAGGCATCCATATATTTTATATATAATTATTTATTCTTTAAGTATGGATATATTTTATGTAGAAGTATTATTTTTCAGGCATGCATATATTTTATATAGAAGCATGTATCACTCAGGCATGTATATATTTTACATAGGAGTATTTATTCCTCAGGCATGCATATATGTTATATAGAAGTATTTATTCCTTAGGTATGCATATATTTAATATAGAATTATTTATTCCTCAGCTATGCATATATTTTATATAAAAGTATTTATTCCTCAGGTATGTGTATATTTTATATAGAAATATGTATTTCTTAGTTATACATCCATCGAAAAGTAGAATTTCAGGCCCACAGTCTACATGCAGGATATGCATTGTTTATAGGCAATCATCATTACTACTTTAGATATTGAGTTAAGCTGCATTGTTGAACATGGATGTGTCAGTTGAGTGTTTCCTGTGGCCCATTTCCATATTTACAAACATGCATTTTTATATATGCAAATGTAAACAATATGCATGTTTTGTACACATAATGGATTATGTTATATCCAGTGGTTAAAGTGGGCTGGGACATGGTGGTATGACATATCGCCATTTCTCTTACTGCCTTCATTGTAAAACTATCAAATTTCATCCACTTACA
Source organism: Mixophyes fleayi (assembly GCF_038048845.1). Classification (NCBI taxonomy): domain Eukaryota; kingdom Metazoa; phylum Chordata; class Amphibia; order Anura; family Limnodynastidae; genus Mixophyes; species Mixophyes fleayi. The sequence goes on along the minus strand of NC_134411.1, from coordinate 42,006,622 downwards.
ATTTCCATACCACTACTTTTCCTACTGCATTGTAGCCACTCCCAAAAACTCCTGATAGGAAGTATGGTTGTGCTTGTCTGATGTCTGGTGGGGCGAGGGCTGATCCACCCTGGGTCGGGAAACTCTCAAGGCAAGCCTAAACACCTCTGCTTTCAAAACCTCAAGTTATTTCACAGCCAGGTTATGTGATGAATGTCACCACAGCAAGTGCAGTGATTGTGGAAAAAGAAAAAGGTGAAGGAAAGAAAGAGAATGTGACATGAAAGTAAGTGCATTTACTAAACAAGATAAAGGTTTTGAAAGTCAAACTAACAGTAAACAAATGAAACAGCAAATGCAACAGCTTCAAACAAAGGGAATGCAGCAACCTCAAGATGAAATGCAACAAATACAGGATAAACCAAAGAAAACAAAGCTGACAATACATAAACATATTGAATGTGTTTACAAACTAAAAGCTGCAAATCCAAGCAAATGTTGGGGACTAACCTGGGTCCTTGTATCCTAGTGAGTCCCTCCAGCGTCCTCCTGGGATGGTAGGTTTGGAGGGGACGGGGAGCCAATCACGGCTCTCCGTCTGTCAAGTTGAAATTTTCTCAGCACAGCGAGCCACTCCAGGCTCGCCGTGTTGTTTAGGTGCATCATGACGTCAGCACGTGATGTCGGCGCGTCAACGGCTTTATAAGCCGCTGCGTGCCGACATTTTGGGCAGTTCATCGGCAGAGCAAAAAGAGAGCTGTACAAAGACGCTGGAGAAGACTCCAAGATTGCCGGAAAAAAGAAAAAAGACGGCACACTCAAGAGGACACGGAAGAGTACATCGGAGGGCGGAGAACAGCTGCAAGGAGCACTTGTAAGGGCTGAGAGCTACCCTGCCTGGGCAACAACTGGATCAAGCACAGAAGGCCCAAAGACGTCGTCATCAGTTCAGGAAACAGTGGTAGAGGGAGAAGCTACGCCAGGGTGGTCAATGGTCCCCCAAGGACAGGTAGGGCCCTACTGGGCACCCCTTTTCCCAGGCCCCCGCCCGCACCTTCTCTCAACGAGCATTAGGCCCGAGGCTCATATTGGGCATTAGGCACAAGGCCCTGATAGGTTAGGATAAGGGAGCATCAGGCCCCTGTAGTTTAGTGCCAATATTATGCATAACAATGGTGTTGCTGCTGATAAAGTAGAATATACAGATGGTAATATACAAGGGGTGGAAGTAAAGGAGAGTAAGTAAAGTTTGCAATCAATATGGGAAGTTGAACCCGCCAAAGAAACAGAACAACCAATGGAGCAATCAGGGGCCCAGAATACTGAGAGACATGAAATGGACGTTTCAGTAGAGAATACTACACTAAATTTCTCCCCTTTATCTGGAGCTGGACAGTCTCAGGTATTAGCAGATGTACCTGTTACAGTGAGTGATCAATCTGCTCTAGATCATACACAAAATGGTACAAAGGGAAATTATACAAATAGTGGATCTGGCCGGGTTCCTCTTAAAAATGCCTGGAGCCGCGGGATACCAACATATAATTCAAATACGAACTATACAGGCCAGGCTTTTATGTGGAGGAATGTGGTCAGATTTATAAACAAAGGTACCAGAGAGGAGTTGCCAGACAGAAGATATGTCATAGGAGAGTTATGGTATCCCCAGAAGGGTTTTATACAAGCTAAGATATTGGCAGATAGACAAGGGTATTATGTCTGATCTGGATAGATTCTGGGCAAATTTTAGCAAGTTTAGGGATGTAAAAGACTGGAATAAGTTTAATTTTATTTCGATCTCCAAGCCAGACACAGTATCACAACATTTGTTTGGAATAAAGCAGTGCCTTCCCAGGACATTGTGATCTGGCTCGAGAGGAATTGTTATATAGTGTCAGACCTGACAAAGAATAAAGATACGGATGGTGTCTGGACTGGCGGTTGAAGGGTTTTGGTAAAACTGCAGCAGTATAACCATGTAACCCAACATCTGTCAAATTGTTTCTACATTGGAAGTGAAAGAGTAGTATGTTTCTATGCAGGTCAGCCCAGGATATGTTTTACATGTGGGAAGTCTGGTCATGTAAGTGCTACCTGTGTAAATGTTAGGTGCAATTTATGTGGAAGAATTGGCCACCCCCATAAGGATTGTCCAGATGCCAAGGCGCGGAGTCTAACAAACGGACGGTTTTCACCAGGGACCGCCGCAAGGTGGTTTCGTCTTAGCTGCATCCGCCCGCAGGTCGCGGCCCTTACCAGGAGTGTCAGGCGAGACCCTTTAGGGGAATAGACTGAGTGAGAAAGATAAGATACAGCGGAGGAAATGGAGCACAAGCCCTGTAGACAATGATGTAGCTGAATGATGTAGCGTAATCTCTTGTGGAGAATAGTGTTGAGAAATGGAGATGCAAGAGCTCTTAAGACCAGCAATATAATTGAGGGAGATGAAGGCTCTTGTGGCCAGCGGGACAATGAAGGAATGGAGCATATGCTCTACAACCTGTGGCACAGAGAAGACAGATAGAGCGTGAGCTCTTAGCTAGCAGCACAACAGAGACAGATGGAGCATAAGATCTTCAGCCAGCGGCACAACGGAGACGGGGGAGCGTAAGCTTTTTAACCAGCGGCACAGCTGAGACAGGTGGAGCGTAAGCTCTTTAGCCAGCGGCACAGTAGAGATAGGTGGAGCGTAAGCTCTTTAGCCAGTGGCACAGCAGAGACAGGTGGAGCGTGAGCTCTTTAGCCAGCAGCACAGCGAAGACAGGTGGAGCGTGAGCTCTTTAGCTAGCGGCACAGCGGAGGCAGGTGAAGCACTGAAGACCAAATGGAACATACAGGAAGCAAGACGGTAAGTCTATAACCAGGCAGGTAACACAATAAACAGGCACTGAGAAGGGCGAAGTGCCTTTTAAAGTTTGGAGCCAGAATGGTTAACCAATTGGTAGCATGCAGAGGACATAAAAGATAGAGTCCGCGCATGCGCAGAACCGGAGACAGGACGCCAGCAGCCATGGAATCAGTGAGAAACAGGTGAGCATGTCGGTCCTCGGTTATGGAAGCCGAAGGACCGCCATGTGACATAAGGATTCTCCAGATGAGGCTTTGTTGGTACAAGAAGAGGCTTCGGAAGAGGAGGCATTAATGTATGTCTCAATACTAACACGGCAGGAAGTTCAGCAGGAAATGGCTGATACTGTTACGAGCCGCCGCGGCCCGTCTCTTGGTTCTGCTAGCGTCCCGGCCGTCACCTTGACGACGGGACGTCACTTCCACTTCCTGGTCGGCCGTTGCCAAGGCAACGGTCCGACGCCAATAATCTAGCGCTGCGTCCCGGCGGTACTAGTGGCCGGGCGCATGCGCGTAATTTAACACAGCCTGTGGGCTGATTAATGCAATTATCATGGGGGCTGTGTGAGACTCAGAGCTAGGCTCTGATTGGTGGCTTGTGGTATTTAGGGCAGTGAGGTCTGCAGCCTCACTGCCGGTTATAGCGTTCTGTCCTCAGTTCTGCTGCCTGCTTGTGCTATCTAGTTTGGTTCCTGCTACCTTGGATTTAACTACCCGTGTTTTGACCCCTGCTTGTTATTGGACCTGTGACCCTTCTCTTCTGACCTTGACCTGTTGCCTGGAATTCGGATTTCGCTTCTCTGCCTGTGAGTTTGACCCTTCGCTTGCCCTTGGATATTGCATCCGTGCCTGTGACCTTTTGACCTAGGATTCTTCTTATACTACAGTCCACCAATCACTCCACTCCTAAGAACTCCTTTAAGTCAGTATACGTTACTCGACCGTCGGTCGGCCCGCAGCCCAGTCTGTCCCCACCACTAGGGGCTCCAGCGAACACCTGGCCTTCAGAGTAGTTCCCGAGTTTCATTGTACTGACTTGGGAGTTCCTAACATTATAACCGGCCAAGGAAGATTGGTATCATAAGGTCATGGACGGAGAAGAATCTAATCTGTCTCCAGCCCAGATTCTGGCCAACCAGATACAGGCGGTTTCCCAAGTGGTGCAGACTTTATCCCAGCGTCTGGCAGTTCAAGAAGGGGTTTCCAGAGACCGGCAGTTCCAGCAAGTTCCCGCTGGTGACACACCGGAGCCTAAAATGAATTTGCCTGACCGATTCTCTGGAAGCAGGCCAGCCTTCCGTAATTTCAAAGAGAGCTGCAAATTGTACTTCCGTCTGAAATCACGTTCCTCTGGTTCCGAACAGCAGAGGGTAGGGATCATCATCTCATTACTCCAGGGCGACCCGCAGTCTTAGGCCTTCTCCTTGCCTTCCACAAGTCCAGCCTTACAGTCTGTGAATGCCTTCTTTCAAGCTTTGGGGTTATTGTACGATGACCCGGACAGGGTGGCCTCAGCTGAGGCTCATCTCCGTACGCTAAGGCAAGGACGTCGCTCAGAGGAAGAGTATTGTGCGGAATTTCGGCGATGGTCCACTGATAGCGCCTGGAACGACCCAGCATTGCGAAGCCAATTTCGCTTAGGACTTACTGAGCAGATGAAAGATTCCTTAGTTCAGTATCCGATGTCCGACACGCTGGAGAACCTGATGCAACTTGTCATAAAAATTGATCGTCGGATCAGCGAGAGAAAGGCTGAACGAGAGTCCGCTGCTCCGATGGACGTTTTCACAAGCTCTGATAACACTTTGCCCGATTCCTCTGAACCTTTGCAATTGGGCGCTTATCGCTTGCCTCCGGAGGAACGCTCCAGAAGACGCTCACTAGGTTTGTATATGTATTGTGATCAACCAGGCCACTTAGTCCGTTCATGTCCCAGCAAGCCGGGAAACTCCAAAGCCTAAGTGCAGGTGAAGAGGTGCGCTTGGATCTTCAGATTACCTCATCAGACAATTCCTTATTAGTCCCTGGACGTCTAACTTTCCGTGAGAGATCCATGGACCTGAAAGCTTTTCTTGACAGTGGTGCGGCTGGTAATTTCCTGGATATGCATTTGGCTCAGACACTTGATATTCCACATATCAGGTTAGGATCAAGAATCACCACATGTGGTTTGGATGGTAACCCCTTGCCTGGGGGAAAGATTCTCGCCAGGACTCCAATGGTTCGGTTGTCTGTAGGAGTCCTCCATACGGAGGAGCTCTCCTTTTATCTCATCTCTTGTCCCTCTGCTCCTTTGATATTGGGGTATCCATGGCTTCGCAGTCATAACCCCCTTATTGATTGGAAAACAGGGGAGATTGTCCGTTGGAGTCCCGGGTGCTCTACGTCCTGCTTGACCCTGCCTCTTAGAATTATGCAGCCTAGTCCAGAATTGTTGCCGGTACCCTATCAGGACTTCAGTGATGTCTTTTGCAAGAAAAAAGCTGATTCACTTCCACCACACTGGGAATACGACTGCGCCATTGAATTGGTACCCGGTTCTAAGTTGCCCAAAGGGCGTTTATATTCACTATCCCTTCCTGAAACTCAGGCCATGAAATTATACGTAAAAGAAAACCTGGAGAAAGGGTTCATCCGCCCTTCTAAGTCCCCGGTTGGCGCAGGTTGTTTTTTTGTTTCTAAAAAAGATGGCAGCCTGAGGCCTTGCATCGATTTCCGTGGACTAAATAGTATCACGATTAAGAATATGTATCCTTTACCCTTGATCTCTGTTCTGTTCGATCAATTAAAAACAGCTACTGTATTCTCTAGAATTGACCTCCGAGGGGCCTACAATGTCTGGACTGGCGGTTGAAGGGTTTTGGTAAAACTGCAGCAGTATAACCATGTAACCCAACATCTGTCAAATTGTTTCTACATTGGAAGTGAAAGAGTGGTATGTTTCTATGCAGGTCAGCCCAGGATATGTTTTACATGTGGGAAGTCTGGTCATGTAAGTGCTACCTGTGTAAATGTTAGGTGCAATTTATGTGGAAGAATTGGCCACCCCCATAAGGATTGTCCAGATGCCAAGGCGCGGAGTCTAACAAACGGACGGTTTTCACCAGGGACCGCCGCAAGGTGGTTTCGTCTTAGCTGCATCCGCCCGCAGGTCGCGGCCCTTACCAGGAGTGTCAGGCGAGACCCTTTAGGGGAATAGACTGAGTGAGAAAGATAAGATACAGCGGAGGAAATGGAGCACAAGCCCTGTAGACAATGATGTAGCTGAATGATGTAGCGTAATCTCTTGTGGAGAATAGTGTTGAGAAATGGAGATGCAAGAGCTCTTAAGACCAGCAATATAATTGAGGGAGATGAAGGCTCTTGTGGCCAGCGGGACAATGAAGGAATGGAGCATATGCTCTACAACCTGTGGCACAGAGAAGACAGATAGAGCGTGAGCTCTTAGCTAGCAGCACAACAGAGACAGATGGAGCATAAGATCTTCAGCCAGCGGCACAACGGAGACGGGGGAGCGTAAGCTTTTTAACCAGCGGCACAGCTGAGACAGGTGGAGCGTAAGCTCTTTAGCCAGCGGCACAGTAGAGACAGGTGGAGCGTAAGCTCTTTAGCCAGTGGCACAGCAGAGACAGGTGGAGCGTGAGCTCTTTAGCCAGCAGCACAGCGAAGACAGGTGGAGCGTGAGCTCTTTAGCTAGCGGCACAGCGGAGGCAGGTGAAGCACTGAAGACCAAATGGAACATACAGGAAGCAAGACGGTAAGTCTATAACCAGGCAGGTAACACAATAAACAGGCACTGAGAAGGGCGAAGTGCCTTTTAAAGTTTGGAGCCAGAATGGTTAACCAATTGGTAGCATGCAGAGGACATAAAAGATAGAGTCCGCGCATGCGCAGAACCGGAGACAGGACGCCAGCAGCCATGGAATCAGTGAGAAACAGGTGAGCATGTCGGTCCTCGGTTATGGAAGCCGAAGGACCGCCATGTGACATAAGGATTCTCAAGATGAGGCTTTGTTGGTACAAGAAGAGGCTTCGGAAGAGGAGGCATTAATGTATGTCTCAATACTAACACGGCAGGAAGTTCAGCAGGAAATGGCTGATACTGTTACGAGCCGCCGCGGCCCGTCTCTTGGTTCTGCTAGCGTCCCGGCCGTCACCTTGACGACGGGACGTCACTTCCACTTCCTGGTCGGCCGTTGCCAAGGCAACGGTCCGACGCCAATAATCTAGCGCTGCGTCCCGGCGGTACTAGTGGCCGGGCGCATGCGCGTAATTTAACACAGCCTGTGGGCTGATTAATGCAATTATCATGGGGGCTGTGTGAGACTCAGAGCTAGGCTCTGATTGGTGGCTTGTGGTATTTAGGGCAGTGAGGTCTGCAGCCTCACTGCCGGTTATAGCGTTCTGTCCTCAGTTCTGCTGCCTGCTTGTGCTATCTAGTTTGGTTCCTGCTACCTTGGATTTAACTATCCGTGTTTTGACCCCTGCTTGTTATTGGACCTGTGACCCTTCTCTTCTGACCTTGACCTGTTGCCTGGAATTCGGATTTCGCTTCTCTGCCTGTGAGTTTGACCCTTCGCTTGCCCTTGGATATTGCATCCGTGCCTGTGACCTTTTGACCTAGGATTCTTCTTATACTACAGTCCACCAATCACTCCACTCCTAAGAACTCCTTTAAGTCAGTATACGTTACTCGACCGTCGGTCGGCCCGCAGCCTAGTCTGTCCCCACCACTAGGGGCTCCAGCGAACACCTGGCCTTCAGAGTAGTTCCCGAGTTTCATTGTACTGACTTGGGAGTTCCTAACATTATAACCGGCCAAGGAAGATTGGTATCATAAGGTCATGGACGGAGAAGAATCTAATCTGTCTCCAGCCCAGATTCTGGCCAACCAGATACAGGCGGTTTCCCAAGTGGTGCAGACTTTATCCCAGCGTCTGGCAGTTCAAGAAGGGGTTTCCAGAGACCGGCAGTTCCAGCAAGTTCCCGCTGGTGACACACCGGAGCCTAAAATGAATTTGCCTGACCGATTCTCTGGAAGCAGGCCAGCCTTCCGTAATTTCAAAGAGAGCTGCAAATTGTACTTCCGTCTGAAATCACGTTCCTCTGGTTCCGAACAGCAGAGGGTAGGGATCATCATCTCATTACTCCAGGGCGACCCGCAGTCTTAGGCCTTCTCCTTGCCTTCCACAAGTCCAGCCTTACAGTCTGTGAATGCCTTCTTTCAAGCTTTGGGGTTATTGTACGATGACCCGGACAGGGTAGCCTCAGCTGAGGCTCATCTCCGTACGCTAAGGCAAGGACGTCGCTCAGAGGAAGAGTATTGTGCGGAATTTCGGCGATGGTCCACTGATAGCGCCTGGAACGACCCAGCATTGCGAAGCCAATTTCGCTTAGGACTTACTGAGCAGATGAAAGATTCCTTAGTTCAGTATCCGATGTCCGACACGCTGGAGAACCTGATGCAACTTGTCATAAAAATTGATCGTCGGATCAGCGAGAGAAAGGCTGAACGAGAGTCCGCTGCTCCGATGGACGTTTTCACAAGCTCTGATAACACTTTGCCCGATTCCTCTGAACCTATGCAATTGGGCGCTTATCGCTTGCCTCCGGAGGAACGCTCCAGAAGACGCTCACTAGGTTTGTATATGTATTGTGGTCAACCAGGCCACTTAGTCCGTTCATGTCCCAGCAAGCCGGGAAACTCCAAAGCCTAAGTGCAGGTGAAGAGGTGCGCTTGGATCTTCAGATTACCTCATCAGACAATTCCTTATTAGTCCCTGGACGTCTAACTTTCCGTGAGAGATCCATGGACCTGAAAGCTTTTCTTGACAGTGGTGCGGCTGGTAATTTCCTGGATATGCATTTGGCTCAGACACTTGATATTCCACATATCAGGTTAGGATCAAGAATCACCACATGTGGTTTGGATGGTAACCCCTTGCCTGGGGGAAAGATTCTCGCCAGGACTCCAATGGTTCGGTTGTCTGTAGGAGTCCTCCATACGGAGGAGCTCTCCTTTTATCTCATCTCTTGTCCCTCTGCTCCTTTGATATTGGGGTATCCATGGCTTCGCAGTCATAACCCCCTTATTGATTGGAAAACAGGGGAGATTGTCCGTTGGAGTCCCGGGTGCTCTACGTCCTGCTTGACCCTGCCTCTTAGAATTATGCAGCCTAGTCCAGAATTGTTGCCGGTACCCTATCAGGACTTCAGTGATGTCTTTTGCAAGAAAAAAGCTGATTCACTTCCACCACACTGGGAATACGACTGCGCCATTGAATTGGTACCCGGTTCTAAGTTGCCCAAAGGGCGTTTATATTCACTATCCCTTCCTGAAACTCAGGCCATGAAATTATACGTAAAAGAAAACCTGGAGAAAGGGTTCATCCGCCCTTCTAAGTCCCCGGTTGGCGCAGGTTGTTTTTTTGTTTCTAAAAAAGATGGCAGCCTGAGGCCTTGCATCGATTTCCGTGGACTAAATAGTATCACGATTAAGAATATGTATCCTTTACCCTTGATCTCTGTTCTGTTCGATCAATTAAAAACAGCTACTGTATTCTCTAGAATTGACCTCCGAGGGGCCTACAATCTTATCCGAATCAGGAAGGGGGATGAGTGGAAGACTGCCTTTAATACCCACTCGGGACATTACGAATATCTTGTAATGCCATTCGGTTTGTGCAACGCTCCGGCAGTCTTTCAGGATCTGATTAACGATGTATTACGTGAGTTCTTGGGAAAAACAGTGGTTGTTTATTTGGATGACATCTTAATTTATTCTGAATCCCTATCTCAGCATCGTCAGCACGTCCGCCAGGTTTTATTGAGATTGCGTGAACATCATCTGTACGCAAAACGGGAGAAATGCGAATTCGAGGTATCCACAGTGGCATTCCTGGGTTATATCATCTCCTCATCAGGATTCGCTATGGATCCCGCCAAGGTGCAGGCAATTCAGGATTGGGTCCTACCTACTAACTTGAAGGCGATCCAAAGATTCCTTGGCTTCGCCAATTATTACTGTAGGTTTATTGGCTCATTTGCCTCATTAGTGGCTCCTATCACTGCCCTCACTCGAAAAGGAGCAAACCCAGCGGAGTGGTCCGCAGAAGCACTGGCGAGTTTTTCAGCTCTGAAAGCTGCATTCATTTCCGCCCCATTCCTTAGACACCCTGACCCAGGGCTTCCGTTTATTGTGGAGGTGGATGCTTCGAATGTCGGTGCTGGTGCCATCCTCTCTCAGAAAGACTCACAGAGTAAAAAACTACATCCTTGTGCATTTTTCTTGAGAAAATTTCTGCCAGCGGAATGTAATTATGACGTCGGAAACCGTGAACTATTGGCTGTTAAGTTGGCATTGGAGGAATGGCGACATTGGTTGGAGGGGGCTGCACACACCATTACCATCTTCACAGACCATAAAAACCTCCAATATATTCAGACTGCAAAAACTCTGAATCCCAGGCAGGCTCGCTGGGCCCTATTCTTCACCAGATTTAGGTTCATCATCACTTTTCGTCCAGGTGCAAAAAATGTTAAGGCTGATTCTTTGTCCCGAAGCATCCCCAAACTCCTGACTCGCAGTCTATTATTCCTTCCACTTCAATTCATCTCGGACTCACCCAGGATCTGGGAGCCACTATCCAACACTTCCAGAAAATTGCTCCCGTTCAGACACATCTCAACAAGTTATTTGTCCCGGTTCATCTAAGGAGACCTGTCCTCATAGAGGGTCACAACAACCGCTCTGCTGGTCATCCGGGAATTCGTAGGACTATTGAAATTCTTTCTCGCTGGCTTTGGTGGACCACCTTATCGGATGACGTGGAGACTTACGTTCGTGCCTGTCCTGACTGTGCTAGAAACAAATCTGCTAGGAACCGTCCTGCTGGTCTACTGCTACCCTTGCCTGCTCCAAGCAGACCTTGGTCCCATCTTTCGATGGATTTTATTGTTGACCTTCCAGTATCTGCAGGCCATAACACCATTTAGGTAGTCGTGGACCGATTCAGTAAGATGGCACATTTTATTTCCTTACCCAAACTACCGGATGCCAGGACTTTGGCTACCTTGTTCCTGACCCACATCTTTCGTCTCCATGGTCTTCCGGAAGACATCGTCTCGGACAGAGGATCTCAGTTTGTTGCACGATTCTGGAGATCTTTTTGTAAGTCCATTGGGATCACTATCAGTTTGTCCTCAGCGTATCACCCGCAGTCGAATGGACAGACAGAAAGAACCAACCAGTCCTTGGAACAGTTTTTACGCATCTATGTTTCAAAATTTCATGATAACTGGTCCTCTCTCTTGCCCTGGGCGGAATTCGCTTACAACAATTCCTGCCATTCCACAACACACACATCTCCGTTCTTCTGCAACCTTGGATTTCACCCGAAGTCTAACTCTTTCTCTACTGCTGTTCCCAGTGGGGATTCTGGAACACCTGCCTTTGCGGCTAGGTTGAGATCTATCTGGAAAAAGGTGCACTCTGCCCTGGGTCAAGCCTCGCAAAAATCCAAGGCTTTCGCTGATCGCCATCGTGTGCCATGTTCTCTGAGGGTGGGAGATCGAGTTTGGTTGTCCACACGGAACATCAAGTTGAGGCAAGAAACTGGGGCCATTGGACCTTTTTCAATTGAGAAAAAGATAAATCCGGTGGCTTTCAGGTTAAAACTTCCACCGTCTTTAAAAATACCATCTACTTTCCATTGTTCGCTTCTTAAGAAAGTCGCTGCTCCCAGCAGAGCCTTCCTCTAGCAGGCCCCGGCTGTTGGATGTGAATAGAGACCAGAAATATATCATTGAAAGAATCCTTGACTCAAGGAGAGTCCAAGGCCAAGTTCAGTTTCTGGTGCACTGGAAGGGTTATGGCCCTGAGGAGCGATGCTGGATACCGCGGAGGCGTCTCCATGCTGGGAGACTCATTAGAGAATTTTTCAGGAAGTTTCCTACTAAACCGGGGTGTCGGGGTTCCTTAACCCCTCCTCAAGGGGGGGGTACTGTTACGAGCCGCCGCGGCCCGTCTCCTGGTTCTGCCAGCGTCCCGGCCGTCACCTTGACGACCGGGACGTCACTTCCACTTCCTGGTCGGCCGTTGCCAAGGCAACGGTCCGACGCCGATAATCTAGCGCTGCGTCCCGGCGGTACTAGTGGCCGGGCGCATGCGCGTAATTTAACACAGCCTGTGGGCTGATTAATGCAATTATCATGGGGGCTGTGTGAGACTCAGAGCTAGGCTCTGATTGGTGGCTTGTGGTATTTAGGGCAGTGAGGTCTGCAGCCTCACTGCCGGTTATAGCGTTCTGTCCTCAGTTCTGCTGCCTGCTTGTGCTATCTAGTTTGGGTCCTGCTACCTTGGATTTGACTACCCGTGTTTTGACAAAGGGTGCTTGTTATTGGACCTGTGACCCTTCTCTTCTGACCTTGACCTGTTGCCTGGAATTCGGATTTCGCTTCTCTGCCTGTGAGTTTGACCCTTCGCTTGCCCTTGGATATGCATCCGTGCCTGTGACCTTTTGACCTAGGATTCTTCTTATACTACAGTCCACCAATCACTCCACTCCTGGGAACTCCTTTAAGTCAGTATACGTTACTCGACCCTCGGTCGGCCCGCAGCCCAGTCTGTCCCCACCACTAGGGGCTCCATCGAACACCTGGCCTTCAGAGTAGTTCCCGAGTTTCACTGTACTGACTTGGGAGTTCCTAACAGATACAAGGTAAGAGCATCACCAGATTTTCCATATGAGTTATCTCCAGTAATGTAAGTAGCATTAAACTCAGGAAAACCAGACAATAGAGTCTATAACCATCTCAAATATCTGGATGCAGATGTGTTCTATTTACAGAAGACAAGCTTATCTACAGTAGGGCAGTTACATGAAGCTCAGAGATATTGGCAAACAGGTCCATCTTTCTGGTCTCTGGTTGTGAAGTCATATGCAGGAGTTGCAATTCTGTTTAACACTCAGAATGTGATTGTACATAGATTGACAGAGGTAATGATGGGTAGATGTCTGTTTTGGAAGTAACCCTTCAGGGCAGAAGATTCAGGTTCATCAATATTTATGGACCCAAGACAGTGTCAGAAAGACTCAGATTATTCCATGAAGTTAAGCAGTATTTTTTTTACATCTATTCCAGTGGGACTAGGGATTTAAATATTACAAGGATGCCAAGTAACAGATTGGCTGGCAAAATGTTGAATAAAGATTCCAAGGTCCTGAAGAGGATTATTTTGCAAGCCAGTTTATGTGATGTTTTTGAACAAGATAGTAGAAAACCAGGCTTCACTTACCCTTAAGGTGGAAGAAGTAGTAGAATAGACTTGACTTTTGTGAGTCCTACAGAAGATATTAATAGGATGAGTGAAAAATGACTTCCTTATCCTGGTCATATGGTCCTGTATTTCTGCCTGGGTCCTAGAAAGTGTCCAGATGTAGATTGAGGGCTGTGAAGACTTAATCCTGGTCTGTTAGCGCATGTACTGTTAGGGGTCCTAAGGACCATGTTTAAGAAACACTGTGTTAGAGGATTCTGTTGTACAGGGTCAGGTAAAATCCTTCTTTGAGTGACAATAAGAAAGGTTACATTTTTATGAAAGCAGTGTAGATTAATGGGAGGATGTCAGGAAGGATAATGTTTCTCTATTTAAGAGACTGTCAGTTAGTTAGGAAAAGAGTAAGTATAGCAACTATATAAGACTTCATAAAGAATTGGGAGTCACTTAATTTGGAGGGAAGGGACTCCTAGGGTCGTTTACAAGAAATTTGGGTCGGTATTTTTGGAGTGGTGAAATCGTACTATGCTGACTTGTTTAAGAAAAAGGTTTTGAATAAAGAAAATATGGCCCAATTCTTGAAGGCAATCCTAAACCTGGATTTCTCCCTCTTGACAGAGGCTATTGACAACTTGTGGTGAAACAAAGTATTAATATCACCCTAACCAGTCTGTCCCTCATTTCATACAAAATGTGGATTATAGCATGTACTTTTTATAGCCCTTGCTTTTGTTTCCCAGTCCAACAGAATACCACTGCAGTGTCGAAATACATGTGGATAAGGGGACATTGTAGCTTATTGTAAATATGTATATTATTTATTGTATATTGGTGATGTGGCAGTGAGGTTTTTATTCCTTAAAGTGAAGCCAGGGGGTTATGGGTAGGGATCAGGTTGCAAGATACTGGAGGGGGAAAACTAATTAGTGTCTATTGTTCTCAGAAGACTATTCCAGACAGCCCATTTAGCAGAGGAGGTTCTGCAGAAGGACAGCTCATCATCACTCCCCTCTCCAACCACCCCTAGTCCAGCACTGACCAATGTTTAACAAGGAGAGGCTCAGGGGTTTGGCCAGAGAGGGGAAATCTCTGTGGAAATTAGACCGTAGATATAAGGAGCCACTCCAGGAGGGGGAGGGGGTGTTCATTCTGGGATTTCATTCATGGAAGGTGCAAGGTCTGGTTGTTAGTTGTTGTTCTCTACCAGAGTCTGCATATGCAGCTGAGAGAGATCCATGGGTCGTCAAGTCCGGACAGCCAGGTGACTGTAACGCCTTAAGCTTGTGGGGTAAGGGACTGATGATGTTGTAAACCTGCCTGGCATTTATTTACTGTGTGTACATAATAATCTAGTGATTGTTTTTATTACAATAAATGTATTGCTTTACTTTCTATCTGCAGTTGCCTGAGTGACTATACAAATCCTAGAAGGTACTGGGTAGACTTCCCTGGTATAGGAAGGCACCCGTGGGTAGAAAGCCAGAGTGAAGTGGGTAGAATTAGGCCAGAAAACCCAGTATCTTTACACAACTTGCGTCAAAAAAAGGCACTAGGACCAATTCTGGTGGATGTGTATATAAGGTGTTTTGAAAAGCACTGGTTGTCTCAGTCCATGAGATGTGTGATCGTTGAATCTGTTGTGCAAAGGTAAAGAGCCTGGTGACATCAAAAATTGGAGCCCAATAACCCTGAATGTCAATAGGAAGATTGTTGCAAACATCTTGTTTTCTAGATTAGAGGTCAGTCCCCAGCACTATTACCAGGCTATCAGTTTGGCACAGTTAAAGGGTGGGACATCTCTGGAGCAGTTCTCTCAATAAGAGAGATATTTGAGAGATGAGAGATGTTTTGGGTGTGGGAAGTATGTGGCTTGTCTAGACCAGGCTAAAACCTTTGATAGAGTAGATCATGATTATCTGTGGACAATTTTGTCAAAGTACAGTATTCCAGAACAATTTATTGATTGGCTAAAACTTTATATAAGGAGGCAGAGAGGTTCCCTCTGATTAATGGTTGGCTGGGTGACACATTCAGAGTTGGGGGGGGGCGGTGAGGCAGGGATGCCCTTTGAGTCCTCTCTTGTATGTCTTTGCTGTTGACCCATTTTTGAGGTTATTACAAGTTTGTGGTTTTCGAGCGGTCCTGGCCCCCAACTGCTTGCCTCTGACTCTAATCACATATGTGGTTGATATCACTATAGTGTTTCTGAGCCTCGTGAGGGCCAGCTGTTATCTGCAGCCATCAGAAGCTATTCAGAGGCCTCAGGGTCTCTGATCAACCTTGAAAACAGTGAAGCTTTCTGAACATATCAAGGTGATCCTGATTTTGATCTGCCTGAATTTGCAAAGTCCTCCTCCCGTATTAAGATGTTAGGGGTGAACTTTGGTAAGGAAGAAAATGCTAAGTTAAAATGGGAGATGTAAAGATTCAGTGGTGGAAGAACTGGAGTCTGACCTACAGAGAAAGGATTACAATGTAAAAAACTTTCCTGGTTCCTATTTTTTGTATGTTGCTGTAGTTTTTCCTTTACCAGAATCTTTTTCAACCAGGATCTCTGGTTTGTTCTTCCAGCTCTTATGGGGCAACAGACTGAATCCAATAAAAAGAGGGATCACGTACCTATAGAAGAAAGGTGGTTGTTTGGATATGTTGAACCCAAGGGTTTTCTTTGACTCCTTGTTTCTAAGCGTACATTTTGAAAACTTGGACTCATATGTTGGTTCTCTGTTGGTTAACAGTTTCAGGAATTGGATATTGCCTTTTACAGAATCTTTGATGCAGATGGTAGTCTCAAAAGGGGTAAATGGACGCAGAACTGTTACCCACCATATGTGGAATCTGGTCTCAAATCTCTGAGGAAGTGGGGAACAGAGAAATCTTATATTGAGAATAAGTCAAGTAAAGAAGTATATTTTAAGGTATGGAGGACCTACATTTGTTCCCAGCTTGTACTCAGAGAATGTGTGGATAGAACTTTGCAGGAAAGTTTAAAATTCTCAAATTGGTTGAGACTTCCAGCAAAGATTTTTGAAATAGCTTGGTTGCTATTGCATGGTAAGATGTTTCTCAGAGGTATTTTAACATTTTTAAATGTTTCAGATAACAATTGTCTTCTGGATTATCATGAGGAGGAAACAATGCAACATTCTAAAGTTGATTGCTGAGGAAGCAGAACATTATGTAAGGAAATAGCAGATAGATTTAGGAGCTTACAGTCTCTGAAGTACTCAGATATAGTGTGTTGAGTTCCATCAACTATGAATGTATTGAGAGAGAGTCAATGTATCTGATTATAACATACAAGACTGTCAACAAAATTGCACCGACATACATTCCCTCACTTGTCTCAAAATATCTCCACCTCCGTTCTGCACAAGATCTGCGTCTCTCTTGCACTCACATCCCATTCTCGGTTACAGGACTTTTTTCGGGCTGCACCCACTTTGTGGAATTCCCTCCTTCGCACAGTAAGACTTTCCTCTAGTCTTCAAACCTTCAAGCATTCCCTGAAAACCCACCTCTTCAGACAAGCTTATGATATCCCTCAACCACCAAATTAATCTCCCTAGGTTACCCTATTACCACCCTCTACATAGCTAACACAAGACAACAACCCTCTGACTAACATTGCCACACACACAGCCCACTCAATACTTTTACCTTTGCATTCTAGCTGGTCCATTGTGCAATATGATGTAGCATATGCCCTTGTGTTTCAAACTCCCATTGTCCCATAGATTGTAAGCTTGCGAGCAGGGTTCTCTTACCTCTCTGTCTGTATGTATTACCCAGTATTGTCTTATTAATGTTTGTTCCCAATTGTAAAGCGCTACGGAATGTGCTGCCGCTATATAAATAAATGTTGATGATGATGATGATGATTATAACAACTGCAAAATATTATCACTTGCATTCAAGAAAAAGCATATTCATCAACTATGAGTCTTTCCAATGTTTGAAGGCTGTAAATTTGTTACTGCCATATTAGGGAGATAGCCAATTTGTAAATATGTTGATATTTTCTGTATTGTATCTGTGAGCTGATTATGATTGTTCCCTTTGTATTTCAGTTGGTTTTTATTAATACAAATTGCCTTCATTTTAAAACTATCAAATTCCATTCACTTACAATTTCCATATCGTCACTTCTAAATTTTCACTTTGACCACTGTTTATATCATTAACTGGTCATGTAAGGAGGAATAAAACCACCTTTTATATTCCTTACATTAACCTTTAATTTCCCAATGTATTAAAGTTTCCCAAGCAGTGTATTGAGATCCGCAAATAATAATTGTTATGGCAGATGCTGTTGTTCAATTGTCATCTGACTAAACGTTTCACTTGGGAGTATATTTACTAAACTGCGGGTTTGAAAAAGTGGAATTGTTGCCTATAGCAACCAATCAGAATCTAGATATCATTTATTTCGTACATGCTACAAAATGACAGCTAGAATCTGATTGGTTGCTATAGGCAACATCTCCACTTTTTCAAACCCGCAGTTCAGTAAATATACCGCTTGGTGTTCAACACATGAACAAGTCCTGGAAGAATTTCAATAAGAAAGTGTCTAGTGTGACTTTGCTATTTACATCATTCTCATGTGATCTTTATTTTTCCTTGTATGTACCGACCCTTCAAAACTGGCTTGGAAATAATATCACACAACAGACCAATTCAACTTTACTATATTTGCACAGCTTACATGAAATAACATACAAATATACTGTATTTATGCTAAGTATGCAAATATTTTAACATGTAAAACTGTAATTTAATAAACACCAAGCCTATAATTACTTCTCCTATTTGCTCTATTTTTATTAAATCAGACTTGTTCTATTTCTCCATAATCCACCACCTCTACATTACTTATTATTTGGAAAACTTGTTCCAAATGCTAATGCTCAATTGCCTCCAGAGAAATCCACAATAAATAGTCCATTCCTATTTATGGATTCAGCAAAAGACAACAATTGAAAATGAATCCACAACTAAATGTAAACACTACAATTACATAACATGTGCCCTTAGTATACTATATAACTTAGAATAATTGAATAATTAAAACATTTGTAGGCTATAAACAACTTTCATGAACAGGTTTCTCCTTGGACATCTGTGTGTATTATCTGTGCTAAACACTTTCCAAATTCTTCAATTACCAATTGCTGTGCTAGACAGTCAGAATATTTCTCTTTTTCTGCTATTTCAGCTTGAGCTAGAAGGCAGGCACATGTTGCTCTCACTACTTCCAGGGAAGTACAAGTTCGTAAAATACTATGAAGAAAGAAGATGAGAAGAATGTCAGTGCTCCAATTATATATTACGGCCTGAATCTTCTGTTGACACATGGCTTTATACATCATTCAGCATTTCTATTCCTTCATAGCTTTAAGGAAGAAAAAGATTTGCACCAATTCTTCAAGCTTTAAGTTGTCAGGTCTGGAGTAATGGGGTTTGATCTACATTCACTATTTTCTATAATGATTGTGGGCTCACCTCAGAATGCCACATTCTACTGCTCAAACTACAGTGCTAAAACTCTTAAACAATTTTAATGAGTTATATCCTATAACACATTTTATGCAATCTTACATCAGTTTAGTGTTTGATTGGTAATGTTATGAACAGCAAGCAGGGATGAGCAGTTTTACACAAAATGCCTTATTGTACCCACAGGTTGCCTCAATAAATATCAACTTGCATGATCAAGCACTGAAAGTCACATTAATACACAGGGTGGCCATAGCCTCTATCAAATTAAGGATTGGACTAGGAATAACGACTAAATTACAATTTGGATTTAAGATGTAGTTAGCCTACAGCGCATGCTCATGTTCATGGATTACATATAAGGTGACACCATAGACCTTGTGATTGACATGGATCCTTTAGTAGGTCATAAAGGACTTAGTGGCAAACAATTTGAATCATTGTGGCAACAGGCTTTTTTTTTTTCTTCTAGTTTTTTTCCCTACAAATTACTGTTTAGTAGACAGTGTCACAATGTTACAATGTAGTCAATGTTTGTAATGCACAAGCAATGTACAGAGCAGCATCAACATTATGAGCACACATATTTATTACTGCAGGTAATTGGGAAGAGCTTACCTGTTGAAAGCAATGCACATGGACAATTCAACAAAATCCACTTATGTAATAGATGGGAATACTGAGAGGGGTGCACTAAATACTGGTTCTGGGGGGTGCAGCTGCCTGCCGCTACCTGCACTCATTGTCTGAATAGTTACCGGGCCAGTCCCAATACTACTTTGTGTGTAGACTCTGTGTGTTTTTCTGTTCCTTGACAAAAGTGTGGGTTGCTGAGCTATTGGTTCCATGTGGTGAGGTAATCCTTATCTCACAAGACTTAGGGCTTTCCTGCACACTGTGCAGGAAGCGTGAGTCTGTGATAAGTAGCTGCATCTTACACTGTTGGATATATTGAAACTGTGTGAAACTGACACTGCAGATAAGCCATGATGTGGCTGGGGATGGCAGCATGTTCATGTGGCGACTGGTGGCAGTATGATGTGACTAGTAATGGAGAAATTATGTGGCTAATGGTGGCATGGTGTGGCTCTTGGTGGCATCATGTGGTTCAGGAGGGCATGGTGTGGCTGGACAGTGCATGATGTGTCTATGGGGGACATAATGTGGATGAAAGGGGCATGGTGTGCCTGGGGATGGCCTAATTTGGATGGAGGGGGCATGATGTGGCTATAGAGGTGACAGCATGATGTGGAAGTGTAATCGTGTGGAGGAAAGTGGTAACATTATGTGACTGGTGGTGGAGAAATGATGTGGCTGGGAAAGAAATTATGTGGCTGGAGAGGGCATGATGTGGCAGTGGAGGGCATGGTGTGACTGAACAGGGCATGGTGTGTCTGGGAAGGGCATAATTAGATGGAGGTGGCATGATGTGGGTGGGGAGGGCATGACATAGCTGGGGGTCTCTGTGTTCTGAGGGGGTCAAAAGTATGCTCTCTCTATTGTACAGCAGTTTAAGGGATGCTTTTAATATTATGTGTCGGTCACAATGATGCTGAATAATACTCAGATGGGACTGGTAGATTATGTATTTTATTATAGCTTTAAGACATCCAGCAACCACATCCAGCTACCACATATTTTCTCTGTGAGCTTATATAGACTGTGTATAATAAATTTATACTATATTTTAATATATGTATGATATACTGTGGTGTGATCTGTGTTATGTACTGTTTCCATATTTCATGTAATACATTTTGCAGTCACCAACATTCCAGGATCCATACAAGAATCCAGTAGCAGGTGGTGAAAGCTGCAACAACAGGTAGGATAGAGCAACACAGATTAATACAGGGTTTCCCAAACCCAGTCCTCAGGGCTCCCCAACAGTGCATGTTTTCCATATCTCCTTGCTGGAGCACAGGTGTATTCATTACTGACTGACACATTGTAACAGATCCACAGGTGGTCCTAATTATGTCACACGTGATCTGGAAAATCTGCACTGTTGGGGAGCCCTGAGGACTGGGTTTGGGAAACCCGGGTTTAATATGTAATGTCCAAAGAGGCGCAGTCACACGCCAACATGGTGTGACCACTCCCCTTTCGGCAGCGCCTCTTTAGTTTGCGAAGGTACACAATCTCTGTGCTAAACATCTATGGAAGAGGCCCCAAGAAGTTGCTATACTGGGGTCTCAAATTCCTCTTGGCAGCCCTAGTAATGAGGTAGCTGTTTAAATGCCCAAGCCTTGCAGGAAATGCTACTAAATATAAGTGCAATTTGTGTTTTTTCTTAATCACTAAATTTCTTCACTTGTTCTAGTGGAAGCCTTATTTCTTCATTATTCAATGCATTCATTTCTTACCTACTGAACTTCTTCCATTGGTGTGGCATTGTATTTCTGCATTCATATCAGATTCTTGGTGGTGGTACAGCTGAAATTTTGGTAATTGTGAACTTTCTGCAGCAAGTGGGAGCACTTACCTAATGTCCCTGGGGATTGGACTGTTAACTGGCAAAAAAAAGCCAGCAAAATGTTGTGTAGACAAATGTCAAAAGGTGGAATGTGAGCATGCACCAATGTATACACAAAAAACAATGCATCACCACACTGCTTCCAAGTTTGCAAGTGAACACTGCTCCTTCTATATCATATGCTGTATTCTACTGATTCATACCTTCCTCCATCTGCATCTTGCTGCATAGTCCTAAGAGATTTGCGGTCTGGACTTTCTTTATAATTTTTACATCCGATGCATTTACACATAGAAGAGCACATTATCTTAGCCTATGATAAAGATGAACAAATCACTCATACAATTGTGATACCTAATTCATGGATACTTGGTAATTGTATAAACATTTATTTTTTTTTAAATCCTGTATTGTTACAAAAATGATCATCTACAACATTGTAAAAAAATCACAGCAAAAAGAAAAAAACATTACTCTCTTCTAATTCTTCTGGATCTCTCGGCTGCATTTGACACTGTTAACCACTCTCTCCTCATACAAACGCTACAATCACTGGGTCTTGAAGGCACTGTCCTTTCCTGGTTCTCATCCTACCTATCTAAACGCTCTTTCAGTGTTAATTTATCTGGATCCACCTCTGCTCTGTTTCCTTTATCAGTTGTAGTACCACCAGGCCCGGCGCTCCCATTAGGCAACGTTAGGCAGTTGCCTAGGGCGCCGGGCTCTGGAGGGCGGCACTGAAGTGAGGGGCCCAGTGATAATTAAATAAATGCTACCGCTCGCCCGCCCGATCGCTCTGCCTGCCCGCCCGATCGCTATATTGCGGTGCTGCACTGTAGCAGCACCGCATTTTAAAATTTACCCGGCGCCTGGCAGCATCGTGACGTCACGACGCTGCCAGTGATGAGGAGCCGACAGAGAAAGAAGACAGAAGCGAGGAAGAAGAGAAAGGAAGGAAAATGAAGAAGTTAAAGTGAGTACAGGAAAGAGGAGGCTACAGATAACATGAGGGGACGGGGGACGGATGCTATACATAGGGGGGAGAACGGAAGCTACAGAAAGAGGGGGGAATGGAAGCTACAGTAAGGAGGGAGAATGGAGGCTATACAAAGGGGGGAGAATGGAGGCTGTACAAAGGGGGGAGAATGGAGGCTATACAAAGGGGGGAGAATGGAGGCTATACAAAGGGGGGAGAATGAAGGCTATACAAAGGGGGGAGAATGGAGGCTATACAAAGGGGGGAGAATGGAGGCTATACAAATGGGGGAGAATGGAGGCTATACAAACGGGGGAGAATGGAGGCTATACAAAGGGGGAGAATGGAGGCTATACAAAGGGGGGAGAATGGAGGCTATACAAAGGGGGGAGAATGGAGGCTATACAAAGGGGGGAGAATGGAGGCTATACAAAGGGGGGGGATGGAGGCTACAGAAAGGGGGGAGAATGGATGCTACAGAAAATTGGGGGGGGGGGAGGAGGAGGCTGGAGAAAATAGGGAGACGGGGGATTACACTTAGAAATGTCCTTGAGTTAGAGACTGTGGGGTCTTTATACTAAAATAGTGCCGTGACAAAATGCAGCGATGCATAATGAAGCACAGCTTTAATTCACCTTGCTGGGGCTACTCTAGGATAGTTAAGGAACCATTTATGTGTATTAGTATTTGCCCTCTATTTGGCTCTACTTTGTTGCCCTCTATTAGTATAATTAATTTTACATCTGCAGAATACATTAACAAATGCAAATAAAATAGAACGGTCTGGATTATCTGTCATTTAGATTACCTTTCTCTATTTATTTGCATGTGTTAGCATATTTAATATATCATCTACAGAATACATTAATAGACAGCAACAGAGGAGAGCCAAGTAGTGGCCAAATACTAAAAAAAAAAAGCCAAGTAGTGGGCAGGGGAGCATGTAAGTAAAGCTGGTGTTGCCTATGCGGCTGGCATATGTGACACAAGCTGATGGGCAAGGGGTGACATATGTGAGAACAGCTAGTGGGCAGATGGAGATGTGTGAGTGAAGTTGGTGGGCAGCGGGGTACATGTCAGTGTGTAACAGGTGAGTGATGTCATGTTTTCTTTCCTTTCGTTTGTTTTGTTCTGAAGTCTAGCATTTGGAGCCTCCCCTCTAGATATCCTGTGTCTGCTCCTGGGCAGCAGTGAAGCCTGGACAGCATTCTGCATCAGACATCAGTGCTGCGTCAGACATCTGGACTGCATTGTAGCCAGCCAAGAGGAGGTAAGAGTTATTATTTTTAAGTGTGTTAGTGGCTGGGAAATTAGAATTTTTTTTATTAAGGGGGGGGGGGGGAGGGGGCGCAAGCTTAAGCTTTGCCTAGGGTGCCGGGCAACCTTGCACCGGCCCTGAGTACCACAAGGCTCAGTCCTAGGTCCTCTGCTATTCTGTATCTACACCACTTCTCTTGGAAAGCTAATAAGCTCCTTTCGATTTCAGTATCATCTCTATGCGGATTATACACAAATCTATCTATCCTCTCCTGATCTTTCACATCTGTGTTGTCTCGCATTACTGACTGTCTTTCTGCCATTTCATCTTGGATGATAATTAATATTGTTGTATATAAGTCTGACCATTCAAAAATCATATGGATCAGCAAAAAGGTCTCCCAATACACATAATATAAAGAAGATCCTTTATAAACATGTAGATTTTGTATATCCCATATGAGTCCTTGTTTCCCACTGTATTAGAGTAATGTTAGTCTTATATTAAGGGAAAATAAACTGGCTCATAATTCAGTTAATAAAACACAGAGGTAGCAAGATTGTCTTAACTAGGTCCCCCTAATATTTATTGTATAGCTCCTATTTAACGCTGTGATATCATCACGGTGAGTTATACTGGTTTAAGGTTAGATCATTGATATATTTCCCTTGCTTGGCTCTGAAATTGATTAACAACGAAGGACATGCTGTTTTAAATTAGTAGTGATCTTAATTTTTAGAGATATTCCTATTATTTATGTTTGACTGGTCAGAGAAGCAGCGAGTGCAGCGTCCGCCGACGCGCGTTTCGCTAGGAAGCTTTGCCTTGAAAAAGCTTCCTAGCGAAACGCGCGTCGGCGGACGCTGCACTCGCTGCTTCTCTGACCAGTCAAACATAAATAATAGGAATATCTCTAAAGATTAATTAAGATCACTACTAATTTAGGCAGACAGTTTATACTGAAACCTGCCGGATCTGGCAATCTCTCTAACATTGGAAATTACTTGTAGCTCACACTCAGAGCATAGCGAGACCCCGTCTTAACAATATCAAATACCATACATAGCGGGGAATCTAGGATATATACCCCATCCTTATATTAAACATTTCCCTTGAGGGCAAAACAACGAGTCACAGAGTCCGCTGAAAACAACCCCAGCCACATTACATCAGCTTTATATAGATACCAGTGGAAGAGGTGCTCATATTTAGGATGATATCAGCGTGACTCTGACTAAACGATCTTGCTATACACACTCTAACTCTAACGTGAATGATTAGATTTATAAAACAGCATGTCCTTCGTTGTTAATCAATTTCAGAGCCAAGCAAGGGAAATATATCAATGATCTAACCTTAAACCAGTATAACTCACCGTGATGATATCACAGCGTTAAATAGGAGCTATACAATAAATATTAGGGGGACCTAGTTAAGACAATCTTGCTACCTCTGTGTTTTATTAACTGAATTATGAGCCAGTTTATTTTCCCTTAATATAAGACTAACATTACTCTAATACAGTGGGAAACAAGGACTCATATGGGATATACAAAATCTACATGTTTATAAAGGATCTTCTTTATATTATGTGTATTGGGAGACCTTTTTGCTGATCCATATGATTTTTGAATGGTCAGACTTATATACAACAATATTAATTATCATACGATTGAATTAACATATAAGAGAGCAGCGGGGCAGCTTGGTAGTCTCGTGTTACTACCTATCTTAACAGAATATTACTTTCTTGACACTCATCCAACTTTCACATTTTAAACATTTCGCTATGGGCCCTCATGGAACTCAAGATATTGAGGATTTCTATTAAAATAAACTAATAAAATGTAAGTTTTAACTTTCTGACCATTAGAGTGCCTCTTTGCTCGGACACACTTTTTCTTTCTCTAACTTAATAAATATTGACCTCAACATTGTGTGTGAGTGCACCCTCCATCATAAGCAATATGAAAAATTACCTATTATATGATATATAGGAGCATTAATGGTCAACCTAGTGCGGTGTAAACCAATTACTCTATTACATTTCATCTTGGATGTCTTCTCGCCAACTCAAACTCAATCTTTCAAAAACTGAATTAATAATATTCCCACCCAAAAACAGAAGCTTCCTGCCTGACATTTATATTTCTGTTGATAACATGACCATAAATCCCAAACCGCAAGCTCGCTGCCTAGGTGTAATCTTTGACTCACAACTATCATTTATTCCCCACATCAACTCTATATCTAAATCATGTTAGATACATCTAAAGATCATTTCCAGAATACGCACATATCTCACACAAGACACAGCGAAAACCTTAATTCATGCACTCATCATCTCCCGCATCAACTATTGCAATTCCCTCCTTACTGGTCTTCCCAAAATCAGACATGAAGCCCTACAATCTATTTTGCATGCAGTGGCTAGATTGATTTTCCTTGCAAACCGTTCTTCCTCTGCTGAGCCACTCTGGCAGTCTCTACATTGGTTGCCTGTATTTAAACGAATCCAATAAAAAATTCTTCTAAGATACAAGGCAGTCAACAAAATTGCACCGACATACATTTCCTCACTTGTCTCAAAATATCTCCCTATTCGACACCTCCGTTCTGCACAAGATCTGCGTCTCTCTTCCACTCTCATCCAATCCTCCCATTCTTGGTTACAGGACTTTTTTCGGGCTGCACCCAATTTGTGGAATTCCCTTCCTCACACAGTAAGACTTTCCTCTAGTCTTTAAACCTTCAAGCTTTCTCTGAAAACCCACCTCTTCAGACAAGCTTATAATATTCCTCAACCACCATCTTAATCCCCCTAGGTTACCCTATTAACACCCTCTACACAACTAACACAAAACAACAACCCTCTGACCAACATTGCTACACACACAGCCCACTCAATACTTTTACCTTTGCATTCTAGCTGGTCCAGTGTGCAATATGATGTAGCACATGCCCTCGTGTTTCAAACTCCCATTGTCCCATAGATTGTAAGCTTGCCAGCAGGGTTCTCTTATCTCTCTGTCTGTATGTATTACCCAGTATTGTTTTATTAATGTTTGTTCCCAATTGTAAAGCACTACGGAATTTGCTGGCGCTATATAAATAAATGTTGATGATGATGATGATGATGAGTATAAACAGCAGTGGCATGCTATTGACTTTGGTGATATTGAAGTACTAACATATACTGCATTTTGATGTGATTACTGGGTCTAAATATTGAGGCGGATACTGAAGAGTTGGCCCCAACATTATAAGAACAAGAATATGATAAGCAGTAGTACTTTAAAGATAGTCTCACTCTCCAAATACTTGTTCAGTCTGGCCCAATTGATATAGCATTGTATATGAAAGGACAGACTGTGGGAACCATATTCGTATTAAAGAGCAGGGAACAAACAAATGACAAAACAACTGTATTTCCTTTTACTAATAGACCAAATATTCCTCAAATAAAATTTAGGCTGGACATATTATCCTCAAAAACAGTCTTATGTCTTATCCCATTGTGAAGACTTTTGTCTAAAATTTGCCTTAAATGCTAATCTCAAAGCAATGTTTCTCAAATTAATGTTATAGTGACTTATGAATGTTTTAGAGAAAGACAGACATGGGGCTAGATTTACTAAACTGCTGGTTTGGAAAAGTGGAGATGCTGCCTATAGCAACCAATCAGATTCTAGCTTTCATTTATTTAGTGCATTCTACAAAATGACAGCTAGAATGTGATTGGTTGCTATAGGCAACATCTCTACTTTTTCAAACCCGCAGGTTAGTAAATATACCCCATTCCGGCTGTCAAATTTTTTGTGGAGAACACTGTCAGAGATTTACTTAAATAAAGTCAAGATTACAGAAAACAGAACCTCCCTGTATTCTTACAACAGGCGCAAGTATGGGTAAATAGGCAACATAAACACTAATTGAAAACTGGCAAATCAGTTTCTTCCAAAGGCATTTCTGTAAGCTATAATATGGTATCTTATCTCACTGAATTGATACTGAAGTGAGGATCCTCCTAAATAAATGGAGGTAAACTTATCAAGCTGTGGGTTTGAAAAAGTGGAGATGTTGTCTAAAGCAACAAATCAGATTCTAGCTGTCATTTTGTAGAATGTACTAAATAAATGATCATTAGAATCTGATTAGTCGCTTAAGGCAACATCTCCACTTTTTCAAACCTGAAAAAGTGGATAACCCCATAAAATAATACTATATTTGCTCATCACAAATTGAAATTGTAAAGCACTCAGAGTATGTTGGTGTTATAAGAATAAATGTTAATAAATAAACAATGTACAAAATCATTATTAATATTATTTTGATTTTTACCCTTAAATATCTAGCACCAACATGTTCTGATGTGCTGCAAAATCAGGGAGAACAAATTGAACAAAACATAATTAAAACTACAGTAAAACGAAAATAATGAAACAGAAGGTGAGAGGGTCCTTCTCACTGCATCTTAATGACCAAAGGTTTACCAACCTCATAACATTCACAATAATTTTTAAGACACCCAGATCGCTTGCAGTTGCATCCTTTTGTATGCCGAGGTTTAACATCACCAGTTTTTACCTTACCAATCTTAGGCTGGAAGGCTTCTGGATTTCTATCTAGGCAAGCCTAAAATAAATGTGTATTCATATTTAAAAATATTCTGAAACTCAAGACATGTCAAACATATGCAAGCTGTTCACTGTTCATTATGTTAAAAAACATGCACCATTGAACATGAAACATGATTCACAATTTACCAGCAAGCTAAAAAGTAAATCATTTGGCATTCTGAATATGAACATTCAAATTACTGTGTTAATTGCCATTTGAAAGTTTTAGGGTTTGTACTCAAGGCACTACATTCACTGGAAGAAGCAAAGAAATTGACTGACAACATGGGCCTGATTCATCAAAGCACGTCTCTGCCGATTTGAGTGTATTGCATGCAAAATCACTCTGAGCATGCCCATAACTGGGACATACGCTTGTGAATCCAGTCCTGTTCCATGCGCCTGCGAGCACAAAGAACACTTACTATAGCCTACGATTCTGGGGAGTGAATTGGGCGGAGAGGAGCGTTTACCGTAGTGAATTTACACTAAGGGCGTGCCAAACTCGAGCACACGCAGCCACATCCGATTCAAGCTTTGGGCATCTCAAAGTTACTTGTTTTTCTGCCGTATATCTTGCTCCAGGTGAGGGGCTAGTCAAAGTCCTGATTAACAGTGTTGACAGTCTCGTATGCATGCTGTAGCGTGTTTGCAATCACAAGCAACTGTAGAAATATATTTTATGCTTACTGTTTTAAAATGAATGCCTTTATTATTATCAGGTAACATAAACGCAAGATTTTTTAAAATTTATCTGTGCGTTCTATTGCGAATTTATAATCCTCATAGGTATTGAATGCATCCTGCTACGTCCGACGTGTAGTTGTGCAAAGCAGACCTGCGCCTGATTTCAAAGCACATGCATCTTGAGACCCGTGCCTTGCTGAATTTTAGACGCAAGCCTAAATACCTGCATATCATAATGAATGCGGGTTGCGCTCAGAATGCGTGCCTTGATGAATAACGTCCCATATTGTTAATATGACCAGGATGGATGGACATATGGACAGCATCTTTAATCAGTAACACATATATAGGAAAACAAGTAATAAAACATATTATTATGGCTGCTAGTAATTTAAAAGGATCCTGCCTTATGATAACTTTTCTTGCTTATGTTAAAAAAAATTGCTATAGGCAAATTGATATTTGTAGCAAATAACTGTAAAAGCCTAGGTACACATCTCAAGGAGGGCTAAATAATGTGTCGCAATTTGTTCAACAAGCAAGATAATGGAATTTACAATTTTAGTGATATTGCCTTACCTTTATAGCTTTAAATCGTTCAGACTCGTGGTATACATCGTTATAACAATTGTTACAGTTGCAGTTGCTGCAAAATTCGCCATTCGCAAAACAATCACAATAACTAAATACAAAAAAGACATTGTAAAAGAACGTTTGTGTGCATAAGAGACTTACTATGTCATTTGTAAATATTATTTTTTTTACAATATAAATGATATAAAAAAATGTATGAGAACTCAATGTTGCGCTGCGTGATAAATAGAGTTGTTAATTGAGTGTGCAAAATGTATTTAATGGTCCCAAATTGGTATTGGTAATTTTAATATGAAAACAATGACTCCTGCTGGCTTGAATATAGATTTTGATCTAGGTCCTTTCTTAAAAATATAATCATCTAAGTTGAAAACCTATCATAAGCAATTATTTATATCTTTTTTTATATATATAATCATTATTTAAGAAACCATATATTTTTGAAGGGTAAATACTTATGCTATTGCCGCATTATTTTAACATATTTAAACATATTTTTTTAGTGCCGTTTAATTTTATTTTATTTCCTTCTTTTATTTCTGGAATACCAAGACCTAAATGCTGTGTGCGTAATATTGGGAACAATTAGCAAACTTCCATAGTTTTTAGGATTCTGATTTTCTATCTGTTTTATGTGTTTTTAACAATAATTAAAAAAAAACAAATAAAAAACTGTAGGGAGAACAACCTTAAAAAGCCCTGCAAATCAGCAACTACCACTCTTTGAAAAAGTCCTCTATAAATGAAACGTGTTAGTGGAAGTCCACGCTTTTTGATTCACATGTTACGCCATACAGGAAGTCCGTGCATTCCATAATGCTTTCAAGCATAACAGGACTGCAGTGTTCAGCAGAGCAGCCCTAAGAATCGGACGCCGAGAGATGACCAGCAAGTTTAACTGGACGAGACAGGGTAAGAGCATAGTTAGTATAGTGAATAGGGACAGCTTACCCCACACGTTCGGGCAGCAGTGTCTGAATCTGGTGCTCCATTGCCAGAATTCTGTCTGGAGCATCACCTCTATAGTAACGGCATTAATTAATGCTACAACATATTCAATGAGCTTTGCATTTCTTTTTATATTCATATCTTACACTTATATTTGATCCTGTTGCACATACTTGTATAGAGATTGGTACTCATTTCAATACTGTTCATTTTAATACTGTTCTTTTTTATCAAACATTTATGAGTCCACACTCATATTTATTTAATTTATTATATTTATTTTATTTGCGCTCCTTTTGTCTTTTATCTTTCAATTTGTTTTAAATGAGAAGCAGCATATTTTACATCTATATAAGAGCGCTCATCACATCACTATATAATGGGAGACTGTATTCACTTTCCGGTCCTGGAACCAAGGCGATGCAAGATTATGTGGAGGAGAGGCCTTCAAAATCTCCAGTGGGTGCCGGATTTTTTTTGGTATCCAAAATGGACGGCAGTCTGCATCCTGGTATCTCCAAGACTATTTAGATTCTTTCACATTCTGTCTGTTGGCCTTGTCTGTCCTCTGATGTCAGGGACTTTGTTCTTTCCTGTGAAGATTGTGCAAAAAAATAAAGCCTCCAGAAACTGTCCTTCGGGCCAGCTTATGTCCTCGTCTACCCCTACGAAGTCTTGTACGCATATGTCAATGGATTTTACTATAGAACTGCCATGCTCCTCAGGGTACAACACCAAATGGGTGGCAGTAGAACGATTCAGTAAGATTTCTCATCTCATTCCCTTGACCAAGCTTCCAAGTGCTCAGAATCTTGCATTACTCTTTATTCAGCATATTTTCAGCCTCCACTGCCTCCCCATTAATATTGTCTCAGATCATAGCTCCCAATTTGTTGCCCAATTCTGGAAGCCCTTCTGTAACCTCCTCGAAATTAACATCAGTCTCTCAGTGTATCATCCTCAGTCCAACGAACAGACTGAAAGTGTTAATCAATCCCTGGAACAATTTCAATGATTATATACCTCTGAGTTTCACAACAATTGGTCATCCTTGCTCCTGTGGGTAGAGTTTGCATCTAATAACTCCTGTCATTCCTCCACTCAAATATATAAATTTTTCTGCAATTTTAGTTTTCATCCTATATCTCCTCGAACTCCTTGTCCTCTTGCAACTCTTCTGGTTCTCTGGAGATACGCTCTACGACTTACCGTCTCAGGATCATCTGGAATAAAGTTCATTCCACCTTACTTTGGGCCTTTTTTCAGTCAAAAATGATTGCAGATCGCCACCGTAGAGCTTGCTCCTTTAAAGTGGGTCAAAAAATTTGGCTTCATTGGACCTTTTTCCATCGTCAAACAGGTTAATCCTTAGGATTAAAGCTACCCCATTCGCTGAGGATTCCAAATACTTTCCACTGCTCTCGTCTCAAGCCTGCCATCTCTGCAAGCAACTTTAGGCTCCACCAACCACAAAGATCTTGGCCTGTCACCGTGGATGGTCGTCAGGAATTTGTGGTAGAAAAAAATTCTGTACTTAAAGAGTTCAAGGGCAAATTAATTTCCTGTTGCATTGGAAGGGTCATGGTCCGGTGAAAACGAGCCTGGGTGCCGCAGAGGTGTTTACATGCCGATAAGCTTATTAAAGAGTTCTTCAGACAATTCCCCAGGAAACCAGGATGTCGGGTTTCCTTAACCCCTCTTCAAGGGGGGTGGTTTTATTAGGACCTATGGTGGCTCATGGCCCCTCTCGTTGGACTGTGTCCCGGCTGTCATGGCAACAGCCGGGATGTCACTTCTGGTTTCATCGTCCCAGTCGTCACCAAGCAAGTACGGGGGCCAGGTGATGCGCAATTCGTTTAAATGAATTAACAGTCTCCTGAGGCTGACTGGCACCTCTGTGCTTCTCCCCTTTTCATTGGCCGGGAGAGCTTGCTTGTTTTTGAACTTTGATTGAACGCTGATTGCCCCTGACCTCTGCCTGTCTTTGGATTACTCGTGTTAGCAACCTGCCCTGACATCTGACCTGTCCGTTAATCCTGCTCGCTACTGACCCATGAACTTTTGGAATGTCTCTTGTATCTGCCTTCTGTATTCCCGGTTACCCTCCACCTTGTGCTATCGGTATCACTGATAAACTTTTACTACTCTAGAGCGAAGTACTGGGGACATCCGTGTAATGAGCGTTTCGTCGCTATCCAATAAAGATTGTCGAATCTCGATTTGTTTCCATCGCAAAGATTTATTCTCAAAAAGTAGCAGTAGATATATCTTAGCGAAATAATAATAAGTACAGCCGTTACTTATCGCAGGCGCTCTGGATCCAGTGTACAGTCATTCAATCCTGAAGTCTGGGGACAAGATGTCTGAACACTAGATGAGGAGCTGCTGCTTATATGCAAACAGTGATACAGTGAAACAATGCAAATGGTGTGGCTTGCTTCTATTGGTCCAGGTTTCAGGAGGGTCCAGGGGGTTGTAGATCATAGGCTAGTTTAAGCTCAGGAATCCAAAGGAGGGGGTCATCTCTCCATGGGATGGGCTCTGATCTTCCCGCCAAGAGTTCTCATCATAATAGTCCATAATGCCATAACATTAATAACTTGCGTATTCACCCTGCGATCCCTTCGCAAAGTGAACCGGACAGTGGGAAATGCGAAGGGGATAAGTATGATACCACACATGACTTGATTCCTTCAACGTGTACCATATGTTTTACTGATATGCATATTACTCATAATATTACACATAAATACTACTATATTTCGACATAAATGACTATGTGTTGCAACTACCATTAATGTGTGCTATTTTACAAGTGTGCGTGTTTATGCGAATGTATGCAAAAGACTAAATACTGTTGTTTCCACGTGTTGCAGCTCGTGCCCTTTCACGCCGTAGCGTACCGTACGCATCTTTTCAAACAAAGACAACCAAGTTTGCTCGATTTCAATTGAAATGACTTTATCCAATTTGCTGACTTCGACATCCGAGTACCTCCGAACATAATCAGTTCTATGGGAAAGGTGGCTGCTAAAGGTGAAGTCACCTATCCTGTTTGGTTCTAAAAGTCTATCTAGGTATCCATTAGCCCTAACAGCTAATGGCTACCTAGAGAAGAAGACTGTAGCAGTGGATTGACGAAGACAAGTCTGGGAAGTGGGGGTGATTTTAATGTGCAGAATTACAGTTTTTCCACTAGGACATATTATTATTAGTACACATGAAAAAGACTGATAGGAGGGTTTTCAGAGGAGATAATGAGACTATGAACTGTTAAATTAATGGTAAGGATGGAAGGTAATAATTTAATAGTGTGTGTTTGATATTAATTTATTGGTGGGGGATATTTAGTGGTGGTGCCTATTAATTTAAAGGGCACTATTTAATGCTGGGTTGGTTTGGGGTCTAATAATCGAACACGTGGCTAAATTTGGGGAGAAGGATGTCGTCAATGTGAATATCAACTATTTAATGTCTGGGCTGTTTAGGGAGGGAAATAGGTTTATTTATTTAGCGTAAATACTATTAATTTAATGTATGGGCTGGTTCATTAATTTGTAGGCTTTCCATATCACCTCTCCTTTTTCTAAACATGGATCCAACATTAAAGGATATACACAAGTAGATACTGAGCATAAGACATGAACAGCATCTGGTAGTGAAAGCTGGAAGATCAGGTAGGAGAGAGTAGGTCAGACTTCTAATTGTTCTGATCCTGATGGGGCAGTCCTGATTTTGGGTGACTCTTGCACTCACTGGGACTTCATCCCAATCTAGAGGGCAGGGCCCAGACTTTGCACTCTTTATAAACTATACTATTGTGATAGCCATGTCCTCTGTGATATCTGACCATGCCCCCTTTAGTGTCTGGTCACTCCTTTCTAAAAGCTGGCCACACCTCTTCTGAGGGGACGCTATGTTTGCATTCCCCCGGTGGGCCCTTCATGTCCAAATCCGACATTGATTGTATCCATATAGTGCATTTATATTGCCGTACAGCCGGTACCCTAAAAATATAGGTGTGGCTGAGCGCTACCATATTTCCTTCCAATTTAGCTAGAAGAAATAAGATGGGTTAAAGCAAGAAGTGTGGTTACTTTTATTTTTTTGTATGTGTTAAAAGCTCTTCAGCAAATTTACGGTATGTTCATAGGTTCATGTACAATGTAACAAACAACAAGAACAAACCCAGTGCGCTCCAAACAGAAACAATACAAAATGAATGTAAATATAAATAAGTGTAACACCCCCCTAGTGGTGTTCTAGTAAAACCCTGCACTTCAGTGAATACAGGAGGGGTCACCTAGAGGGTAAGCTAGAAGTTTATAAAAAGTTACATAAACTGGTTACCATGGTGATAACCCAGCCCAGCCTGTGAGACTGAGTGAAAGGAAGGAGGGGCTGTCATTAAGGGGGGATAGAGAAGAGAGACACAGGAAGAGAGAGATGTAGCTGGGGACTGGGAGCTTCCTCCCAGGCTCCCCCAGCATTCCCTGGAAGTCTGAGCATGGTGACTGCACGAGGGCAAGGAATGTGTGCCCTGGATGAGGGGGAGAACTCCATGTCACTATAGAGAACCCAAGAGAGAGGGGGACACTTCGCATGGAAGAGACCCTGGAGGAGGGTTGCTACAAGAGGCAAGGTAGCTGTAGTGTCAGATCCTGAGAGAACACAGAGTGACGTGTCAGAGCACAGGAGACATCATCCCCGCAGAGGAGGGATGAGCTGCAGTTGAGAGGTACACAGAGTGTGTCAGAGCTGCATGGAGGAGAAGCTGCCTGCCTATTAGCATCCATGTGAGTGCCCTTGCAGAGGAGGGTGATCTGCAGTGAGTATGGAGTGCAAGAGACATGTAAATTATGTTATTTAACATCTGGATAACATTAAGAACTGTGCTGGAGAAAGTAAGGAGC
Source organism: Mixophyes fleayi (assembly GCF_038048845.1). Lineage (NCBI taxonomy): Eukaryota > Metazoa > Chordata > Amphibia > Anura > Limnodynastidae > Mixophyes > Mixophyes fleayi. The sequence continues at coordinate 41,971,547 of NC_134411.1, read as the reverse complement.
TGTATATATTTTTCTTTATTGCTGCAACCATTATGATTATCGTGCTGGAGGAAGAGGAGTGTAAATAAAAGTTCAGTTTATCATAGAGATGGTCTGGCGCCCAAATTATTGTGACTTTTATTGCATTGCACCACAAAGTGACATTACCTGTGTCCTACTAACTACAAAGAAACACCTGCATGTGCAGGGACCCCCTGATCATTTACAACCATGCCCATCAGCTAGCCAGGGCTTGAGAAGGAGGTGCACTGTGTACCCTTTGCACCTCATACTACACACAGTGACAGGGGGTTACATAAGGGAAAATCCATCCACTATTGCATCCCTATTTGAGGGTGCCAACCTCATATAGAGAGGGTGAAAATAACATTATAGGGTGTGCGCCAAGAGGAGGATCCTAAAGGAAAAAATGTGTGCGGGATGGCAGACCTTGTTAAAGAGATTTATTTAGACAATGTGGAATGAACAATGAAAAACAGTACATAAACATATAAACAATCAACCACAAATCTATACACACTGGTGTGTCTGCAGATGATAATGAAATGTATTAATGAAATGTAGTGGAATTAAAAAAATAATAAAAAACATTGGAAATACACTTAGAATTCAGATATAGTTGTCCTCATTATATTGAGAAAAAACAGTGTCTGGCCAGTACACATTGATAGAATCATCTAAGATCCTGGTATGTATATGCAACAGATGGATAACTTCTTGATCCAGAACTTCAAAAAATAGCGGAATATACTTTTATAAAATAGTCTCACCCACTAGTTGAACTCCTATTGACGATCTGAATATGCACCCTCACAGACGATGCTTCCAGAGGATCAAAAGAGGGTGAATTAGAAACTGTGTGTCCCAGGCTCCAAAATTACTGTTGTAAAGGGGAAGACGTCCAAGCTGTTAGGGAACAATTCCCCCTGTATATTTAAACAGCCAAGTGTGTGTCTTCAAAACGCCGAATATACGGCTGATCTCGGTCTGACATGCTGATCCTCATGCAAGTGGAGTGGGGTGCTGTATCCGCTTATAGAAGGTGAAAACTGGTATTGGAAATAACGGTCAATCCAAATACTCTGTTTTGTCCAAGTATATTTTCAAGTCCATAAGAACATATTAACTGACGTGTTTTGTCAGCACAGAGGCTAACTTTTTCGAAGATAATGAGCTAGCACTTCTTTCAGTCCTTTTAAAACTCTGTTCCAATGTTAATTGGATTGTGGTTTCAAATGAATTAAAAACTGCTGAACTTAATTAAAGACTTATTTCAACATTTTAGTGCTCTATTTTGCATTTGTAGAAGTCTCAGTATTTCTAATCTATAGGTCAAGGATAACTTTAAATTAAAAATGCAGTTAAAGAAATGAAAGGAAAAAAAAAACCTTTTTTTACAAATAATACATACATTTATATATATGATATATACATATATATCAAATGATATACATACTATATATATATATATATATATATATATATATATATATATACATACATCACAATTTTACTACAAATAAAATTTGTTTTGTAACACGTCTTTAGAATCTGTCAGTATGATTCTTCACCACAGCAGCTGCAAAGAACATGGATCCAACATCTGGGGACACAGTTCAGACACCCAGGGCCTGATTCATTAAAATATGCAAAACGCACGTAATTTGGGCATATGCACATCCATATTCAAGGTCAAGCGTATGTAGGTGATGAATACGGGAGTAACTAATTTATGTGATGTATAACGAACACATGTATCATTGCATCTATATTTGATCTTCTTTGTGAACAAAAGCACCTTAGTGCACTACATACTACCTTTTTACTCCTGATTAACAGAGGAACGCACAGGCATGTAATTCCTTCTTCACCATTATTCACTAGAATGTTCCTAAACACTCATGTTTCTTGACAATGACTGCATATAAATCTTTTACATGCTTTACCACACCAAACTGCACTATTCCATGAAATCAAATGATGAGTTGTATTGTTTTCAATGGGCATTACTACTAATGGCCATGTTCTCTTTGATACTGCTAACCATTAATGAGCATTATCATGGGCACTATAAATGCCATATTTGACCACTCTGGGAATTATCAATTACAATAATTTTAGGGGATTGTCACTGGCATAATAATATTCTACTTAAGGAATGTACGATTGACAATGTTATTGATCTTCATTACAGAGTCTTAATGGAACGCGTTTAGTCCAGTTGTAAATGTGTGCAACAAAGACTTTTGCATTTTTATCTACAGTAGAAATGGCAGATCTGTTGCTGGCTATAGCAGTGTGCTGGGGGAAAAAATGTTGTGTGTATGTTCCTTGCAGGATAACCCCACCCTTTCAGCACCTGTTATGGCCTATAAATTGATTTGAGCAGCTTCCACTTTTGTATTTGTCTGAGAGGCATGTTGGTGTCAGTAGCTGAGGGGGAGTGCTGACATTGGATTGCTATTTGGAGGCTTCTGGGGTACCTCTTTGGTAAGTTAGCTCTCAATTTAAAAACACATATGTATGGCCCAAATATAGGGACTCTCATTGTTTAGAGTAGGACCATCCTATATGCAAAAGCGCCTTGGCGTGGCAGGATGGCTTAAACATACATTTGCAAATGTGTGCAACAAAGACTTTTGCATTTTTATCTACAGTAGAAATGGCAGATCTGTTGCTGGCTATAGCAGTGTGCTGGGGGAAAAAATGTTGTGTGTATGTTCCTTGCAGGATAACCCCACCCTTTCAGCACCTGTTATGGCCTATAAATTGATTTGAGCAGCTTCCACTTTTGTATTTGTCTGAGAGGCATGTTGGTGTCAGTAGCTGAGGGGGAGTGCTGACATTGGATTGCTATTTGGAGGCTTCTGGGGTACCTCTTTGGTAAGTTAGCTCTCAATTTAAAAACACATATGTATGGCCCAAATATAGGGACTCTCATTGTTTAGAGTAGGACCATCCTATATGCAAAAGCGCCTTGGCGTGGCAGGATGGCTTAAACATACATTTGCAAATGTGTGCAACAAAGACTTTTGCATTTTTATCTACAGTAGAAATGGCAGATCTGTTGCTGGCTATAGCAGTGTGCTGGGGGAAAAAATGTTGTGTGTATGTTCCTTGCAGGATAACCCCACCCTTTCAGCACCTGTTATGGCCTATAAATTGATTTGAGCAGCTTCCACTTTTGTATTTGTCTGAGAGGCATGTTGGTGTCAGTAGCTGAGGGGGAGTGCTGACATTGGATTGCTATTTGGAGGCTTCTGGGGTACCTCTTTGGTAAGTTAGCTCTCAATTTAAAAACACATATGTATGGCCCAAATATAGGGACTCTCATTGTTTAGAGTAGGACCATCCTATATGCAAAAGCGCCTTGGCGTGGCAGGATGGCTTAAACATACATTTGCAAATGTGTGCAACAAAGACTTTTGCATTTTTATCTACAGTAGAAATGGCAGATCTGTTGCTGGCTATAGCAGTGTGCTGGGGGAAAAAATGTTGTGTGTATGTTCCTTGCAGGATAACCCCACCCTTTCAGCACCTGTTATGGCCTATAAATTGATTTGAGCAGCTTCCACTTTTGTATTTGTCTGAGAGGCATGTTGGTGTCAGTAGCTGAGGGGGAGTGCTGACATTGGATTGCTATTTGGAGGCTTCTGGGGTACCTCTTTGGTAAGTTAGCTCTCAATTTAAAAACACATATGTATGGCCCAAATATAGGGACTCTCATTGTTTAGAGTAGGACCATCCTATATGCAAAAGCGCCTTGGCGTGGCAGGATGGCTTAAACATACATTTGCAAATGTGTGCAACAAAGACTTTTGCCTTTTTATCTACAGTAGAAATGGCAGATCTGTTGCTGGCTATAGCAGTGTGCTGGGGGAAAAAATGTTGTGTGTATGTTCCTTGCAGGATAACCCCACCCTTTCAGCACCTGTTATGGCCTATAAATTGATTTGAGCAGCTTCCACTTTTGTATTTGTCTGAGAGGCATGTTGGTGTCAGTAGCTGAGGGGGAGTGCTGACATTGGATTGCTATTTGGAGGCTTCTGGGGTACCTCTTTGGTAAGTTAGCTCTCAATTTAAAAACACATATGTATGGCCCAAATATAGGGACTCTCATTGTTTAGAGTAGGACCATCCTATATGCAAAAGCGCCTTGGCGTGGCAGGATGGCTTAAACATACATTTGCAAATGTGTGCAACAAAGACTTTTGCATTTTTATCTACAGTAGAAATGGCAGATCTGTTGCTGGCTATAGCAGTGTGCTGGGGGAAAAAATGTTGTGTGTATGTTCCTTGCAGGATAACCCCACCCTTTCAGCACCTGTTATGGCCTATAAATTGATTTGAGCAGCTTCCACTTTTGTATTTGTCTGAGAGGCATGTTGGTGTCAGTAGCTGAGGGGGAGTGCTGACATTGGATTGCTATTTGGAGGCTTCTGGGGTACCTCTTTGGTAAGTTAGCTCTCAATTTAAAAACACATATGTATGGCCCAAATATAGGGACTCTCATTGTTTAGAGTAGGACCATCCTATATGCAAAAGCGCCTTGGCGTGGCAGGATGGCTTAAACATACATTTGCAAATGTGTGCAACAAAGACTTTTGCATTTTTATCTACAGTAGAAATGGCAGATCTGTTGCTGGCTATAGCAGTGTGCTGGGGGAAAAAATGTTGTGTGTATGTTCCTTGCAGGATAACCCCACCCTTTCAGCACCTGTTATGGCCTATAAATTGATTTGAGCAGCTTCCACTTTTGTATTTGTCTGAGAGGCATGTTGGTGTCAGTAGCTGAGGGGGAGTGCTGACATTGGATTGCTATTTGGAGGCTTCTGGGGTACCTCTTTGGTAAGTTAGCTCTCAATTTAAAAACACATATGTATGGCCCAAATATAGGGACTCTCATTGTTTAGAGTAGGACCATCCTATATGCAAAAGCGCCTTGGCGTGGCAGGATGGCTTAAACATACATTTGCAAATGTGTGCAACAAAGACTTTTGCATTTTTATCTACAGTAGAAATGGCAGATCTGTTGCTGGCTATAGCAGTGTGCTGGGGGAAAAAATGTTGTGTGTATGTTCCTTGCAGGATAACCCCACCCTTTCAGCACCTGTTATGGCCTATAAATTGATTTGAGCAGCTTCCACTTTTGTATTTGTCTGAGAGGCATGTTGGTGTCAGTAGCTGAGGGGGAGTGCTGACATTGGATTGCTATTTGGAGGCTTCTGGGGTACCTCTTTGGTAAGTTAGCTCTCAATTTAAAAACACATATGTATGGCCCAAATATAGGGACTCTCATTGTTTAGAGTAGGACCATCCTATATGCAAAAGCGCCTTGGCGTGGCAGGATGGCTTAAACATACATTTGCAAATGTGTGCAACAAAGACTTTTGCATTTTTATCTACAGTAGAAATGGCAGATCTGTTGCTGGCTATAGCAGTGTGCTGGGGGAAAAAATGTTGTGTGTATGTTCCTTGCAGGATAACCCCACCCTTTCAGCACCTGTTATGGCCTATAAATTGATTTGAGCAGCTTCCACTTTTGTATTTGTCTGAGAGGCATGTTGGTGTCAGTAGCTGAGGGGGAGTGCTGACATTGGATTGCTATTTGGAGGCTTCTGGGGTACCTCTTTGGTAAGTTAGCTCTCAATTTAAAAACACATATGTATGGCCCAAATATAGGGACTCTCATTGTTTAGAGTAGGACCATCCTATATGCAAAAGCGCCTTGGCGTGGCAGGATGGCTTAAACATACATTTGCAAATGTGTGCAACAAAGACTTTTGCATTTTTATCTACAGTAGAAATGGCAGATCTGTTGCTGGCTATAGCAGTGTGCTGGGGGAAAAAATGTTGTGTGTATGTTCCTTGCAGGATAACCCCACCCTTTCAGCACCTGTTATGGCCTATAAATTGATTTGAGCAGCTTCCACTTTTGTATTTGTCTGAGAGGCATGTTGGTGTCAGTAGCTGAGGGGGAGTGCTGACATTGGATTGCTATTTGGAGGCTTCTGGGGTACCTCTTTGGTAAGTTAGCTCTCAATTGAAAAACACATATGTATGGCCCATATATAGGGACTCTCATTGTTTAGAGTAGGACCATCCTATATGCAAAAGCGCCTTGGCGTGGCAGGATGGCTTAAACATACATTTGCAAATGTGTGCAACAAAGACTTTTGCATTTTTATCTACAGTAGAAATGGCAGATCTGTTGCTGGCTATAGCAGTGTGCTGGGGGAAAAAATGTTGTGTGTATGTTCCTTGCAGGATAACCCCACCCTTTCAGCACCTGTTATGGCCTATAAATTGATTTGAGCAGCTTCCACTTTTGTATTTGTCTGAGAGGCATGTTGGTGTCAGTAGCTGAGGGGGAGTGCTGACATTGGATTGCTATTTGGAGGCTTCTGGGGTACCTCTTTGGTAAGTTAGCTCTCAATTTAAAAACACATATGTATGGCCCAAATATAGGGACTCTCATTGTTTAGAGTAGGACCATCCTATATGCAAAAGCGCCTTGGCGTGGCAGGATGGCTTAAACATACATTTGCAAATGTGTGCAACAAAGACTTTTGCATTTTTATCTACAGTAGAAATGGCAGATCTGTTGCTGGCTATAGCAGTGTGCTGGGGGAAAAAATGTTGTGTGTATGTTCCTTGCAGGATAACCCCACCCTTTTAGCACCTGTTATGGCCTATAAATTGATTTGAGCAGCTTCCACTTTTGTATTTGTCTGAGAGGCATGTTGGTGTCAGTAGCTGAGGGGGAGTGCTGACATTGGATTGCTATTTGGAGGCTTCTGGGGTACCTCTTTGGTAAGTTAGCTCTCAATTTAAAAACACATATGTATGGCCCAAATATAGGGACTCTCATTGTTTAGAGTAGGACCATCCTATATGCAAAAGCGCCTTGGCGTGGCAGGATGGCTTAAACATACATTTGCAAATGTGTGCAACAAAGACTTTTGCATTTTTATCTACAGTAGAAATGGCAGATCTGTTGCTGGCTATAGCAGTGTGCTGGGGGAAAAAATGTTGTGTGTATGTTCCTTGCAGGATAACCCCACCCTTTCAGCACCTGTTATGGCCTATAAATTGATTTGAGCAGCTTCCACTTTTGTACATGTTCTCTTTGATACTGCTAACCATTAATGAGCATTATCATGAGCACTATAAATGCCATATTTGACCACTCTGGGAATTATCAATTACAATAATTTTAGGGGATTGTCACTGGCATAATAATATTCTACTTAAGGAATGTACGATTGACAATGTTATTGATCTTCATTACAGAGTCTTAATGGAACGCGTTTAGTCCAGTTGTAAATGGTAGATTGTTGGCGTTAGAATTTGGCACAGCTACCTACTCGCTCTCATTTGTATCATTGTATTCCCTTTATTTTGCACTAGTCCATGACATGCAAAATCCTTTACAACAGACCTTAATCGCATTATTACACATTTGCTTATAAAAAATAAAACACACACCAAAGATTTTTTAATAATTAACTTGTTTTAATAACCAATGAAAACATAACCTTTGTACACATAAAACTAACATAATAAAGACTAACTAAACCACTGGTCAACACTCATTTCATAATGGAGTTATTTTGGGATAACTTTATGGTGCCGATTCTGAATGTAACATTGGTTTTGCTAGATTGCCTCTAATTTTTTAGGTAATTGGTACCCCATTCAAAAACACAGAAATGCAAAAAATTTAATGGTCAGGCAGAGACTACTTACAATTCGTAAAATGATCTTAAATCATACAAAAGTAAACACATGAATTACATAGTGGCATTTTATTCAGTATAATAACAGATAAACATAGTAAGCTGAGCCAAGTAATTAAAATTAATGCACAGTAAAACACTATTTGTATGATTTTACTTTATGTGGGTTATCAGGACAATCACGTTGAAGGCCCCAACAATAGTCTGCCGTCCCATCTGCCTTGATACCTTTCCTCCATCACCTTTATATCTTGATGAAACCTCTCCCCTTGTTCCTCACCAAGATTATCCGGAAATCTGTGTAAGTGGCTATGGAGAAAGTGTACCTTTATGCTCATACTGGTACCAAAGTTTTAAAGTTTGTGAGCATGTTTTGCACCAGTTCTTCATAATTGTCTGCTTTGTGGTCACCCAAGAAGTTCTTGACAACTAAGACAAAACTGCACCAGGCAGAAGCTTTAACACCATTCATAAATATTGTGAAATTAGAATCCTTTTAGAAGTCTGCCGTTTTAATTTGTAATTGGCTTGCAGTACCTCTGTTCCACCAGAGGGGCTGGTGTTTTAACTTTGAACATTTCACCTCAGCTGCAAGAGTTAACCTTCTTCCCTGATTAGTGCTTGCACCCGTTTCACTGCTTTATATACCTGTCTCAGTAATTGCTCCTTGCAGTACATAGTTTATCCTTGCTGCCTCTCTGACCTCTGCCTGTGACCATCCCTGATTGCTGTCTGGATTGACCCATTGCTTGTGACCCTGACTCTGCCTTTCATCTGTGATTTCACTTCCCAGCCTCAGATTTGTGGTGTCCACTGTCTGCTCCATTGGACTTACCTGTGTTCTGCCTGTTGTCCGTGATACCACCCCAGCCTCAGGTTTGTGGTGTACGTTGTCTGCTCCTTTGGACTTACCTGTGCTCACTGTGTTCCACAATCCAGATTTGCAGTTTGATTTGGCCTCTGCTTGTACTGTGCTGCTCTCACGTGCAATCTCCACACAGGCCACAACTGGCATTACACCCAACCTTGAATCTGTGTTGCTAGACTGAACCATTAATCACTCACTGCTTAAATAAACATACTTTGCTTTATTCAAACACTTCTGTTTTCCCTGGAGTTCATACTAAGAATCATAACAAAACCTTAGTAAGTTTATGAATTTGAGGGCCATCAGAGAGTCCAGCTTTTAGCTTTTCCATACTTAGTCCAGGGAACAATATAAAAATGTATTTAAAGCAATCGCCATCTTTGTCCAAGACTTAACAAATTGTTTCATTAGTCCACGCTTGATATGGAGTGGTGGGAGAATGATATTTTTCCCTGTCAACCAATGGCATCATTCATGATGTTCGGTGCACCGGTACAGTCATGTTTTCTCTTGAAGGCCATGTCACTTTTTTCCATTGATTTTGCTTTGACCTACTATCCCACTAGCAGATGACACTATACCACTGCAAACTGTCAGCTGACTGCTGGTGGGGTGACCGATCACTTATATACAGAGGGGGAATACTGTAGAATGATCGCAGAGTGAACACCTAGAATATTTGCGTGTCTCACCTTCTAGAATGTTCTGGTTAGTCCCATATGCACGCATTATGGCTAAGTTCCCCATTACTTGAGTATCCGTTAGACGAATTTCATGTGACTGAGGTCAAAAAATGGTAAGCAACACTTTTTTTATTTTATTTGATTATATTGTGCTCTGCATACATTTCTAAAATGGCCACCTTCTACATTTCTAAAATGGCACCTTTTTTCAATATTGTTAAATGCATAAATGTCCTGCAAGGCATGGGAATACAAAAAAAAAAATAACAAAAAAAAATATATAGCAGTTTAACTATTTCCAAGCTTACATTGCAACCTGTTTTAAGGGTAAAAAAAATGATTATGGCTGTGTAGCTGTCTGAGATTATTGTGTGACCGTTAGGCCCAAGACTTTTATATCTATAATTATGTATGCCACAGTATTTAAACTTGTTATTGCCAGTATACATTGCAACTTTCTGCACTATGAATATTTCACACAGATGGCAAGAGTTCAAGTGCTGTCTATGGGACACATTGATAGAACACTGCAGGCATGCCAGGTGGTGGTCCCATGGCGTCCATAGACCTCAGTTCCCTGGAGCGCACAACATAGGCCTGCATGGATGATCAATTGGTGCAAGGCATGGGGCGCATCAAAAGCGACGAGATCCTCCAACCGCACAATAATACCCTCACGTACTGTAAACATCATACCAGAATACATGCATTAACGATTCAAATGATTTCAATGTTATCACTGAAGAAATCTAAACACACCCACTAAAAATGTAAATATGCCCATGTTTCATAAATTAATCTCCACCTTGTTACAAATGAGATTTGCCATCAAAAACCCCACCAAAGTCTAGAGCTCTAATCTGCAACCTAGTAAGCCCTTAGACAATAAGATACATGAATGCATAGGTAAAACTGCCATCAAGTCAAAGATATGCAGTTTGCGCTCTATGCATATTCTCCAATCTTTTGGTGTTGTTTTCTCTGCATGAACCCACATGACACCCAAAAAATAGATTTCACATGTAAACAGACTAATGGGTATAATGATATTTACTGATATGATGCAAAAACTTGGATGTTATGGACACAAACATACATGCTTTTGACGTTATTTTTTAATTACACTAAGTTAGCTGGAGATGCAGAGGTGCAAAGTGAGGTGGAAGAGAAGACCATAGGGGACAACACCTATGACGGGGCACAGGAATAGCTGTCCCACGATGAAGAAGCTGGAGGCAGTGGTCAGCGCTCTAAGTTGGATGAATTATTTGATAAGATGTATCAAATCAATACAAATTTAGATAAAAAATGGATCAAATCTTCAGCACACTCACCAAGGAGCAACTAACAGATACAAGTGTTGGTTGTTTCCAGAATCATGCCCCTGTGCACCTTTTGTCCCTCCTGCTCTTGTGCCACCCTTTGCCCCTCCTTACCCTGTACCACATTTTTCTCCTCCTGCCCGTGTGCCTTTTGCCCCTCCTTTCCCTGTGCCACATTTTTCCCTTGCTGCCAACTTGCCACCTTTTGCCTCACCTTCCCCTGTGCAACATTTTGCCCCTTCTGCCCCATGCCACCTGTTTATCCTCCTTAACATCAGCCACCAGATTACCCTTATTCCACCAGCCACCTGTTTACCCTCCTACCCCAGTGATATATGCTGCCCCTCCTGCCCAACTGCCACCTTCTGCCTCTCCTACCCCACTGCCACCTTCTGCACTCCTGCCTCACTGCCATCTGCAGCCCCTCTTGTCCCTGTAGGACCTGTTGCCAGAGGGGAGGTAGGGTGTGAGGATGGAGGGGGTGGCTCTTGGTGAATTGCTGCATTTTGGCCCCACCCCTCATGATGCAATGATGCAGATGCGTCATTTTACCCCGAAAGGGGGCCAAAATGACGCATCATGGAGGCTCCAATCCTGCCCCCTTCACTAGGAAGTAGGCTGATGCGGGAGAATGCCCTGCTCTCCTGGGACTTCAGGGGATCTACCCGGAATTCAGGAGTCTCCCGGACATTCTGGATGAGTGGGCAAGTATGGTTTGATCAAGTAGCACAGGTAATATTGGGCCAGGGGGTAAGTGAGGATTAAAAACGAAATTATTTTTTATGTTTCACTTGTGCTTGTCACTGGTTTGCCTGTTTTTTCCACTAAATACACTGTTTTGAAAAAAAAAAAATGGTTCTCTTACTTATTTGTCTATTTATTATAAACATTATATTTTAAGCCAACTCAAAAGGTAAGCGAGTAAGTAAGATGAAATCACATATGCCTTGAAGGCCGAATAATCGTGTAAATCTGCAGGACATGGATCGGCGTCATCTTCCTCCTGGCCAGCAACTATGTGTAAACTGCATCACATAGCCAACAGTTGTAACATTTTAAAATATAAAGCTGCATTGCACAATGTATGCAGCTATGTCCACACATTTGATATAATGCAAGATGAGGATTGATTTGATTTATTTTTAAAAAAGGTCAGACAATTTAAAGCATTCTCAAATACTAACGTATGCCATGCATTTGAAAGAAAATAGGTTTGTTCCTACTGAGTGAAAATTTCACTTACCTCTTTTCAGTAAGCAGTCAGCAAATTATTTTCTTGCGCTTTCTATTTAAAATCGAAATATTATTTAATGATATAAGTCATGCCAGGTGTGTAGGTGAATTGACAATCATGCCAAAAATGTGTTTGTGTATGCCATGCTTAGTAAGCACTATTATCCATCACTTACAGTTGACCTGGAGCAGGTACAAACCTTACGTCTAAAAATGAGCATACTTCTGCATACACCTGAACTTGAATTGCCCGTATCCGCTTAGGAACGCCTTTACTGTACTTCAGCTACGTTCAACCACCCCTTCCCTCCCCGTTCCACCCTTCGAGTCATAGGCTTTCATAAGTGTCCATTGCATTTGAAGATAAATTGCATTCCCTTGTGTTTACTGGTGTATTGTTTGATTCTGGGCATGTGCAGAACTATCATAAGTGAAATGCGTATGTATTACCATTTACGTTCCTTGATTAATCAGACCCTCGATGTTCACATTGCCCCATGTACACACATGTATGCTGCTGTTAGTTAAGACTTGATAAGATTACATAATAAGATTACATAAATTAACCACATTAATACCTTTTCATTTTAACATTACACTATTCATAATCTAACTAGTAGAATTTAGAAATAACAAATCCTAAATTACTTACAGTTTTAAACATTGTGACTTGGTGCAATTACATGGTCTTTTAGACTTATTATCCAACATGGAAACAGGAATGCTGCAAAACAAATCTACACGTTATTGGTTTACTGTGTTTAGATTTTTGTGTGTTTTTGTCTATTATGTCTATTCAACACAATTATTTTAATATTATATATCATTCTTCTGGTTTGAATTATAGTCAAGTGTATAAGATTTTTCTGAAAACAGCTGATGGTTCACATGGGAGTTCAGATGCCAAGAAAGTTTTATATCCATTGTGAGGGATGCCTATTTTGTAATGGAAAAATTGTACTATTTGTAGCCAGAAACCCACATTATGCTGTAGTCCAAGAATAGTTTGAACTACCAGGATTATTATGTCATCTGAGATATCAACTGTCAAAATTTGGGTTAGTTTTAGCTGGCCTAACCATTAGATAATAGGCTGTATGCAGTATATACAACTGGATGACATTTTCAAGGCATAGTAGGGAAACAAATATAAGTACTCCATGAGCTTAATCCATTTGCCCTCAACTAGAGCTGCCATATCTACCTTCAATTAAGTTTTGCTATGTTCAAAAGCAAAGATTTGGTTAAAAGTAAACATGTATAAAAGTCAGATATGAAACCTTTAATATACATTTTGCATTGTTTGTAAATATTGTCAAACTGTGAATGTACAAGCCTGTATTTCTGAACTCTTACAATTTGAGTTTAAGGCATTCACATGCAAGCGCAGTACAGTAAGGGCATTCAGATGCAAGTTTTATACTGCACAAAACTTAATTTATTCACAGATCAATCTGATGGAATTGTGTGCTGTGAGTGTGAAGAGTGTCATTGAGCATTCACCTGCTGTGTTGGTAGCTACTAGAGATGCTCAGGCTTGGTTCCCTGAGAACCAGACACACCCGAATTTAGCAGATCTGAGTACTGAGCCGAGCCAACTCGGTACTTTCGCACTTATTCGCAATTGAAAACGAGGCAAAACGTCATCGTTACGTCGTTGGATCTCGGGAGTTTTGGATTCTATAAGTACCGCCCTCCAATGGCGATCCAGCGCCATTTGACAGAGGGACACAGAAGGGGTAGTACAGTCTGTAGAGCAGTTGGGCAGCGTCATAGGTAGAATAGAAATAGGAGGGGGTAGCAGTGTTCTTCAAAGTCTACAGTGACATTTAGGAGAGCTCCATTGCTAATTGTTATTGCTGAAATAGAATTACTAGGTCTGGCAGGCTTGGTCTTCTAAATCTGCAGTCCCATAATGTACAGTATTATACAGGTAACACACAAAGAGGAGAACTCCATTGCTCCATTGCTAATTGTCATTGCCGAAATAAAAATACTAGGGCTGGCAGGCTTGGTGTAAATCTGCAGTCACATTGTACTGTGTATATAGGGAACACACAAAGAAAAGAGCATTGCTCTATTGCTAATTGTCATTGCTGAAATACAAATACTAAGGCTGGCAGGCTTAGTCTTCTGAATTTGCAGTCAAATTGTACGGTGTTATATATGTTACACACAAAGAGGAGAGCTCTATTGCTCCATTGCTAATTGTCATTGCTGAAATACAAATACTAGGGCTGGCAGGCTTGGTGTAAATCTGCAGTCAAATTGTAGTGTTATATACGTTACACACAAAGAGGAGAGCTCAATTGCTAATTGTCATTGCTGAAATACAAATACTAGGGCTGGCAGGCTTGGTGTAAATCTGCAAATTGTACGGTGTTATATACGTTACACACAAAGAGGAGAGCTCCATTGCTAATTGTCATTGCTGAAATACAAATACTAGGGCTGGCAGGATTGGTGTAAATCTGCAGTCAAATTGTACGGTGTTATATAGGTTACACACAAAGAGGAGAGCAGCATTGCTAATTGTCAGACAGCAATGAGGGGGACAATGTAATGAGGGGCACAGTAATTAGGGGTATAATGTAATGAGGGGGACAATATAATGAGTGGGATAATAGTGAGAGGGACAATGTAATGAGGGTAACAGTAATGAGGGGCACAGTAATGCAAGGCACAGTAATGCAAAGCACAGTAATGAGGTATGCAGTAATGAGGGGCACAGTAATGAGAGGGACAATGTAATGAGGGGCGCAGTAATGAGGGACACAGTAATGAGGGGGACAATGTATTGAGTGAGACAATTTAATGAGGGGTGCAGTAGTGGTGGGGGCAAGTAATGAGGGGGATAGTGTAATGAGTAGCACAGAAATGAGAGCTACAGTAATGAGGGGGGCAATGTAATAAGGGGCACAGTAATGAGGGGGACAATGTAATGAGGGGCAAAGTAATGAGTGGGACAGTGTGATAATGGGCACAGTGTGATGAAGGGGACAGTAGTGTTATAAAGGGGGTGCAGTGTAATGAAGGGCAGTGTGGTGCAGGGGGAACGGTGTGATGAAGGGAGAATGGTGCAGCGGTGTGATGAAGAGAGGACAGCGTGATTATAGAACAGACATATCTGTTATTTTTTGTTCTTATTGCTGTGATTATATACATATACATATATATACATATATATATATATATATATATATATATATAACATGTATTCCCCGGCGTAGGGAATATGGAATTGATGAGTAGAGAAAAGAAAATATAAAAAATGGTATATAGAACAATGGATATGTAAAGAAATTTGTATTTTAACAACAATAAATGATAACAGAAGTAATAACTCTGTCAAGACAAATAAACACATAAGCAAAATAAACAAAGTCGTTGTACAAAATGATATGAAATGTCTGTTTCCACCAGCACAGGAAAATAACCAAGTCAATCAACTGCAGAGAGTACTTCAAAGGTGGTAAAAAAAAGTATAAAACAAACTTGCAATAATATGTAAAAAAGTCTGTCCAGAATATATGCAAGTAAAACGGAATATCTGATAGTGGACGTTAATAAGTTGCTTTGTCAAGCCAGAAATGCCGCGGAGGGTGATCCATAAAGTCCGTGGGCGGCAGTATAAGGAGTGGGTAGTGCACTTACCCTACTTCCAAAGTAACATGTCCGGGTCTTCCGATCCTGGGTTAAATCCTCCAGACGTGACCTCACGCTCTTTCTCAGCTCCTTCTCGTCGCGAACGGCTTGTAGATAGAGTGTGTAGTGCGCATGCGCACCATCTGTATGAAAAGTTCCTCCGAACTAGGGATTGCGTGTGTAGGCAAAAATAACGATATTAACAACATGAGTAGCTGAAGATATCCTACATGTTTCGCCCTGATAAAGGCTTTCTCAGGGAAAATATTACTTCAGTAAGCAAGTAGCAACCAACTGGACCTTTAAATAGTACTGGGCCATTAATCCTGCTGCCTCTAATTGGTGGAATCCTTAAATTGACAGGTCCTGGGGTCCTCCTAGAGCCTCTCTTTGAATCCATGAATGAATGGATGGTAAAAAACAATAGGGTTTTCTACATATGGATTAGCTACATAGCGAACAAACATAGCTATAAGGAACATTAAAATTCTTTGAACATATATATATACACACACACGTTATATGGACAAAAGTATGCAGACGCTTGACCATTACACCAACAGGGATTGTAATGACATTGCATTCAAATACATATACTTTAAAATGGAATTGGTCCACCTTTTTCTGCAATAACAGCTTCCACTCTTATTGAAATGCTCTCCACAAAATATTGGAGTGTGTCTGCGGGAATTTGTGCCCATTCATTCTGTAGAACATTTATGAGGTCAGGCACTGATGTTGGACGAAAAGGCCTGACTCACAATCTCTGTTCCACTTCATCCGAAAGGTGTTTGATGGGGTTGAGTAAGTTCAGGGCTCTGTGTGGCCCAGGCAAGTTCTTCCACACCAAACTCATCAAACCATGCCTTTGTAGTCCTTGCTTTGTGCACGGGCACAGTCATATTGTTACAGACAAGGGCCTTCCCCAAACTGTTAAAACAACGTTGGAATCATAGCATTGTCCAAAATATCTTGGTATGCTGAAGCATTAAGAATGCCCTTCACTGGAGATAAGGGGCCTAGCCCAAACCCTGAAAAACAGCACCATACCATTATTCTCCTCCAGCAAACTGTACAATTGGCATAAAGCAGTTAGGCAGGTAACGTTCTCCCAGCATCTGCCAAACTCATACTCTCCCATCTGACTGCCAAAAGAGAAGCGTGATTCGTCACTCCACAGAACACGTTTCCACTGCTCCAAAGTCCAGTGTTGGTGAGCTTTATACCATTCCATTCAACACTTGGTATTGGGCTTGGTGATGTGAGGCTTGCATGCAGGTGCTCGGACATATAAACCCATTCCATTAAGTTCCAGCCACACAGTTATTGTGCTTACATTAATGCCAGTGGAAGTTCGGAACTCTTCAGCTATGGAATCAGCAGAGCGTTGGCAACTTTTACGCACCATCCGCCTTAGCAGTCGTTGATCCTGCTCCGTGATTTTACGTGGTCTTCCGGTTCGTGCCTGTTGTTCCTAGATGCTTCCACTTTCTAATAATATCACTTACAGTTAACTGTGGAACATCCAGCAGGGATGAAATTTCCTGAACCACCTTAGTGCAAAGGTGACATGCTTGAAGTCACTGAACTCTTCAAAGCGACCCATTTTGTATCACAAATGTTTGCAAATGGAGACTGCATGGCTAGGTGCTTGATTTTATACACCTCTGACAACAGATCTGTTTGAAACACCTCAATTCAATAATTAACAGATGTGGGCAAATACTTTTGTCCATATAGTGTATGTATTGATATGTCTACTTTTTATAATTGCACCCATTATGCCCATTAGTCCCTCTATGTGTATTTAAGTTTCTATGATAATGGCTGACTAGAAATATACTCAGTACACCTATGTCTGTACACACAGACCATGTTAACTGGTTTTGCCTTTATTTCAGGCTTATCTATCTAGTAAGTTCACAAAATAAACCAGAAAGTTGTTTACAAGATTTTTAATTTGTACACATTAGCCACATTTTTTGAAACTGGATGTAAGAAAAAGAAAACAAAATCCTCACAATGCTAAACATTTTAATTTACCTATTAAAATATTTTGAACTTCTGAAGTAATTATTATTATTTTAATTTTTTATCTGGCTACAGGCTTCAAACATAACTTTTTCATACATGTGAAACAAGTCCAGACAATTTTTCTCCTGTTTTTGGAAATTTTTCTTCCCAACATTTCCCTGAAAAGTTTAAAATATTTGTTTAGCTTTTCCATCTTCTCGGCCACGTTTTCCAAAAACGGAAGTTATAGAAATAATGGTGCTTGTGCCCTCCTTCTCTCCTTCCGAGCGTGACAAAAATGACGATGGTATCTATATGATGAAAGGGAAATTAATACCATTATGCCTCAGTCATTAAGGAGAGCAAAGCTTAAAAAAGGGGTAAGGAGTAAAAGAGGAGTAAAACCATGTTGCATTGGAGGGGGAGATAAACTTAAAATGTGGGGACTGATTTATAGTTGGGGTAGGGCATGTCTTAGATCAACTTTACAGCACTCATCTATCATTTTCCTCTCCCTTTGACTCATTGGCTTGGCTATTTAAACCTCCTCCAATTGCAACGCTTCTTCTTATCCATCCCCCTCCACTCCTACATCACTTCTTTCTTTCATCTGCTCATACGCCAATTTATCGTATTCCAACAGGCAGAAGAGAAGCTTGGCTTTGGAGGACATGGTCAGCGTGAGCCTTCCCCATTATCCAGACAGAGGCAAATGTAGAGTGGGTCAAAGTAAAGATCCAGAACATGAGGACTGTGTTCAAAAAGGAACAAAATCAGGGGCAGGGGCTGATAATGTGTATGTACCTAGGTTTTGGTACTTTGACCTCCTATGCTTCACGGCTGACCAGGAAATAGCCAGACAATCTACCAGCAAAATGACAAAGATGGTGAGTAGTTCCTCATCTGACATTCTGGAATTATATGCTTTATAAGGCAAAGAGGGGTCAACTCTCCCAAAACACTATATTATACACACAGGAGCAAGGGCATTTCTAGCTGGCCCACTCGCTTACATTCCAACCACTACCACTCCACAAGCAACATCCCGTCATGGGAAACCAAACAAGTACCCCTCCTGCCTACAGGACTTCAACAACTATTGGGAAGCACAAGTATGCTACAGTACACAGTCCATCATCATTGGAAAACATTGAACATTTCCATTATGAAAACAGTTGTGACAACTGTGATGTTTATTTTATTTTTTTACTAAACTTTTATTTTTAAGTTTTTAAATGGTTTATGTGTGCCCTATTTTCACTTAAATATTTGTTTTGCTTTCCCATCTTCAGCCCATCTCTGGTTTGCACACTACAGATGGGCCTCATACTCCTCCTGCCTTTTGGCCTAAAACAGCGCTTTTACTGTATGCTGGCATACAGTAGAAGTACATGTTTACCCTCAATTCAAGTAAATATTCATTTCACTTTGCCATCTTTCCAGCTACACATGGGAAAATGTGGCCCATATCCTTCCAGCCTGTAGGTCACCAAGCAGCACTTCTACTGTATGCTGGCATACAGTGGAAGCACTTACTACTTGTAAAATATATATATTTTGTGTGTGTTGTTTTTAATGTTAATATGTGTTTCTATTTTAATTAAAAAAAGTTTGTTTAAAATCATTTCTTTCACCACCCTTCATATATTGTCTATGCAGAACTTGCACGATAGCATCACAGGTCTCAGGTATGAGCAAACCCAGAGCTTGTGGTGAAACTGCTGTGCTGTATTTGACATCAGTCAGTGTCCTTCCTGTGACCAAAAATCGTAGGGTAGCAACCAGTCTCTGCTCTGCAGATATGGGTCTCCTTAAATGGGTGTCCTCCTTCTGGATGAATGTGGAGACTAGCTGGAGCAGCTCCTGGAATGTGGGATTATTGATCCACAGGAAATTCCTGAATTCATCCGAATTGTTTTTCTGGATCTCCTGTAGCAGGTGCATATGTGAAAAAGAGTCTCTCCTAACAAGTCCGTTTCTTTCCCTACAGGTCTGTGTTTGCAGTGTTCTAGTCATAGCAAGAAGCAACAAACCACAAACTTTTTTTGATATATTGTGGCCATATTAAAATAAATTGTAGTAATTGTGCAGTTGCGAACGGAGTTGACGAACGTACACTATACACAAAGCTGTACAATAGAATGAATGGTGAGGATGTATTTCCGGTCCCTGAATCTTTGTTTGTGGGTGTTGTGTACGCTGAGGTTAAGCCTTTTTATTTAATTTTTTATATCATATTGCTGCTGGGAGGCCATATATCTGTACAGTATGTACCGAGTAATGATCTTTTGAGATGATGGTTATGACAGACAAGAATCACAACTCGAACGCTAAATCATGTAAAAATCATTTAAAATGTGTATAGTGTGTATGCATGAATCGGCGTGACTTCAGCGGTTGGTAAAATCGCTAAGGATATTGCATTGTTATAAATTTTCTCTAGCGTGTACCTAGCCTAAGATACTGTATTTCTTATCACAAAACCTATTCTTCTTTCGACTTCAAGATGCTTTACTATGCTTCAAAACAATAGATAATTGTATTTTCACGAATTAGCTAAAACCGTTTCAATTTCTTGGTTGCCTAATCCAGGTTAACTGCAGGAATAGCGCAATTGATATCAACAGATGAGAATAAAAAGTTGTATATGGTTCTTGTGCAGAAACAGACCTGCACAGTGGACCTGCACACAGAGCAATTCTAAGTCAGAAAACCAGAGAAAAAACATTGTAATACTGATTATATACCACTTAAATAATGTACACAACAAAAACATTTTTCTAATGATAGTGTCCCTTTAACTGTCCCCCTACCCTTCCCAAATAAGAAAGGAGCTAAAACTGTACGAAATTACTAGTGTGTAGAGGCTAAAGAACGTGTCTGTGCCTTGGTAACAAATAGTTTCTTTTCCTGTGCTCCTCATTTATTAAATATCACCAATTCATATGTTCAGTAAGTGTAACTATAGTTGACTTCATAATCCAATTAGACAATGAAGAATATCTTTGCATTCTTGAAAACTCTTTCCTTAGTATCCTGTGTATATCAGATTACATTTTTGCCTGAAGTAGTGTAAAATGTCATAGTGATTTAATATGGAAGATACATGAAAACAATTGGACTTTTAATTTTCTTGAAATCAATGTAAACAAATTTAGATACGACAGAAGCAATAGATCCACTTGTTATGACTAGCACTGGTTTAAAACATTACTACAACAAAAGAACATTACAACATTAAGGGCTCATTCATACTAAAAGCTGGGAAAAGAGAGTAAAAATACATGTGCTCTTTGGACGTGTTTTAGTGATGTGCTTTTTAAGTGTCTTCCGTGCGCATAATTTGCTCCATGCTTTTACTAATACAATCTATTGTACTAGTAACATGCGTTAACACATTAAAAACGGTTGAGGCATTCTAAAATTTGAAATGTAGAATTAACATTTTAGAACACAATATGGAAATAATTCTTTATACTCTTATTTGACCTATATAATGCACTTGGATGCGTTTATTTACGTGTGAAAAGTGCACAAAAGCAGGAAAGTGTGAATGAGCCCAAACAATTTCAACAATTCCAAGGAAGTATACACTGGTCAGCCACAACATGAAAGCTACTGACAAGTGAAGTGAATAATATTGATTAACTCATTACATCAGCACCTGTCAAGGGGAGGGATATATTAGTCAGCAAGTGAACAGTCAGTTCTTGAAGTTGATGTGTTGGAAGCAGGAAAAATGGGAAAGCGTCAGTATCTGAGCGACTTTAAGAAGGGCCAAATTGTGATTATAACTAGGACTTTTTCGGGCTGCACCCACTTTATGGAATTCACTCCCTCGCACCACAAGACTTTCCACTAGTCTTCAAACCTTCAAGCATTCTCTGAAAGCCCCTCTTCAGACAAGCTTATAATATTCCTCCACCACCATCTTAATCTCCCTAGGTTACCCTATTACCACCCTCTACACAGGTAACACAGGACAACAACACTCTGACCAACATAGTTGTGTGACTGAGCATACAGCCCACTAAATACTTTGTAACCTTTAAATTCTAGCTTGACAAATATTCAATATGATGCAGCACTTACCCTTGTGTATCAAACCATTGTCCCATAGATTGTAAGCTTGCGAGCAGGATCCTCTTACCTCTCTGTATGTATGTATTACCCGGTATTGTTTTATTACTGTTTGTTCCCAATTGTAAAGCGCTACGGAATCTGCTAGCGCTACATAAATAACTGTTGATGATGATGATTGTGATGGCTAGATGACTGTGTTAGACCATCTCCAAACTGGCAGGTCTTGTGGGGTGTTCCCGGTATGCAGTGTTTAGTACCTACCATAAGTGGTCCAAGGAAGGACAATCAGTTCACCAGCAATAGGGTCATGGATTCCTAAGTCTCAATGATGATCGTGGAGAGCGAAGGGCAGCCCATCTGGTCCAATTCCACAGAAGAGCTACTGTAGCACAAATTGCTGAAAAAGTTAATACTGGTCTGGTTATGATAGAAAGGTGCCAGAACACTCAGTGCGTAACAGCTTGCTGCATAGCTGTAAACCAGTCAGAGAGTCCATGCTGACCCCTGTCCACTGCCGAAAGCTCCTACAATGAGCATGTGAGTGCCAGACCTGGACCATGGAGCAATGGGACAAGGTGGCCTTGTCTGATGAATCATGTTTTCTTTTACATCATGTGGATGGCGGGTGCATGTGTGTCATGTACCCAGGGAAGAGATGGCACCAGGATGCACTATGGGAAGAAGGCAAGCCGGCAGAGGCAATGTGATGCCCTGGTCAATGTTCTGCTTGGAAACCTGGCATTCATGTGGATATAACTTGACACGTACCACCTAACCAAACATTGTTGCAGACCAAATACACCTCTTCATGGCAATGGTATTCTCTAATGGCAGTGACCTCTTTCAGTAGGATAATGCACCCGGCCACACTGCAAAAAGTGTTCAAGAAAAGTTTGAGGAACATGACAAAGTGAGCAAGGTGTTGACTTGACCTCCAAATTCCCCAGATCGTAATCCGATCAAGCTTCTGAGATATGTGCTGGAAAACAAGTCAGAGCCATTGAGGACTCATGCTGTAACTTACAAGACTTAAAGGATCTGCTGCTAATGTCTTGGTGCCAGATACCACAGGACACCTTCAGCGATTTTGTGGAGTCAGTACCTCGACAGGTGAGAGTTGTTTTGGCGGCACCAGGGAAACCTACACTATAATAGTCAGGAGGTTTTTATGTTGTGGTTGATCGGTGTGCCATCTGCAAACACGCATGATCCATATGACTCTGGGTTTCAGTTAAACAACAAGAAGAAAAGCCATAGCTAAGATGTGTGGTAATATTTTATCACAATATTACTTCCAGAATGTTCCCATTAGTATCTACTTCTGCGGGAAGTACCATTCCTACAAATGCAAATTTAATATACAAGGATCTCCTTCTAATCCAAGATTACTTAGATTATGTCAACATTATTCATACTTCTAACATTATCCATAATATGACAGCTAATTGACAAGAGCAAACTCAACATGTAAACTATAATATGTGAACCTATTTTCTTACCCTGTACTGGTTAAATTGGTTGTCCCTTGCATATCTGATTCTGGATGAAATATTGCATCATTAATTAAAGCATATTTTGATCCGCTATCCATCTGTTAAAAACAAAGAAATACAATAAAACAAAGTGTGATAAAATATTTTCTCCCATAATCTGTAATTAATAACTATATCAGTACTAAGAAGGACCAAAAAGATACAGTAATTTTAGCTCAAGTAATCAGATACCGCATTTGAAAAGAGATGGTGAACATAGCAAACTGTTGTAGTATTACAGACAACAAATTGACCACACCAATGTTTTATGGGTTTTGTTTGTTTTTTAAAGAACAATGAATTACCATAACATTGTTATAGTATAGGCTCATGTACTATTGAACTCTTGGCCCCCAATCACCTCCATAGTATTTAAGGCACTTTTAAATCATATTTAGCAAAATGGTGGCAGATTAAGTCTAGTCCATGACTGTTACTCCTGGCTAAATATCAGTGGTCCCAGCATACTTTATCCTTGTGCTTTTCTGTGTCCTGGTTATTCCATACACACCAGTGTCCTGGTTATTCCATCCACGCAAGTAAGTTCTGGGCAATTCACTATCTTGTGTATTCCACAACATTCTTGTTTGATTCTTTCCATCTGTCAGTGATGTCCCATACATGCTCTGACGGCTGCAATCTGCAGGGGGATAGCAGCAGGGTCGCCAGGGGGTAGAGCAAGTACGGCTGTGAGGGGCCCGGACAGACATCTCCATATGTCCGGGCACCCGGGACTGCCCTGACTCCCTAACTCTCCTCCCTGATGACGTCCTCTTTGGCAGTATGAAACACTTGGGTCCCCCGGCAAAAGCAGACAGTGGAACGCACCGGCGACTGTGGTTCGACAGAAAACAGGAAGTTCTGCTTTTGGAATGCATTTGCGTTCCAAGCACCAGAACTGGAATACGCTCGGCTGCAGCTCAATATTGAAACATCGCTGATCACCACTGAAGCCTAAGGTTAAGCCTTACCTACTTTTGAACTCTTTCCTCTCCTTTTTTTCATATTTTCTCCAGCCTAATTCATCACCATATTTACTCAGCTTCTCTACCTTATATTTATTTTAATTCTCTTCATAATTTAAACAAATTCTATTTAGCTTATTATATTTAATTTTACATGTATATTGATTTTTATTTCTATTTTACTTTATTATCAGTTTTATTTAAAAAAAATATCATTTGGTAAATCTATTTTTATTTATATTTATTTTTCTTAATAATATTTACATTTTTAAAAATACTGTAATAAGGAGGGGCATGTACTGCAAAGAGGGAGGTGGTGGGTGGGACCCTGCCAGATTAATTAGTCCTGGGCCCCACAGCTTCTGATGGCAGCCCTGGGGGGCACTACTGTGTGGCTTGATATGAACTGGGGGGGTACTATGTATGGCATGATATGCATTGGGGGTGCTATGTGTGGCATGATGTGATTTAGGGGCACTACTGTGTGGCATATGAATTGGGGACACTACTGTGTGGCAGTAGTGTCCCCAATTTGCAGTGTCCCCCCAGTTTGCCACTCTAGCTATACAAATCTCAAATGTATGAAGCTGCGATTAAACAAACTCTCATGAGTTTGCTTTAAAAATTGCCAGATACAACATGCTGCTTCCTATCTGTGTGATTAGTAAACACATCACTATTACACTGCCCTGCATATACAGCCGGAGGTGCGGGGGCTGTCAAATTTTTAAAAATAGATAAAAGTTTTTAAAAACAAAAATGCGTGAAATCCCCCACCTGGGCACTATTAACCCTAGTGCTGCCAGCCTACTGCTGGTTACGTGAAAATCGGGGAATAATTTGCGCGGGGTAACATAACCAGCACTAGACAAACCAGACTGGGGTGGGTGGCACTATAGCAGGGGCCACCTACCACAATGGCAAACCAACCCCAGGCTGTTCCCTAGGGAGTGGGGCCCCCCCTCTAGGAATAATCAGCCCAGTGCTTAAAGCACTAGGGCTCTTGGGCTTATTTGGACATGGTTTTCAAGCATTTTTGGATTAAAAGCTCTCTAATGAGCAGGGTCCTGCATACACTTTGTTTTTATGTCTGCATTTATTTTGTCTACTTTGTATGTCCCTGTTTTATTTATGTACTGGTTTCCCTAATGTACAGCGCAGTGGAGCACTGTGGTGCCTTATATATCTACGATAATAATAATACCAGTTGTTCACCTAGCACATTTCAGATTTTGAAATCACCACCATAAAAGGGGTCTGTGACTGCATTTGTGAGTTTACAGATGCTCAGAAAAGTGCGTACAGTAGAATTAGTAAAACCTCACAAGTCAAACCTTAGGGCAATCCTATTAATTTTCTGATAAATTCATTTATTCATAAGAGTGAGGGGATATCAGGACTTTTTACAAGTCCTTCTGTGGTGACAAAAATGCTGTGTGACACCGCCTTCCCCTGTAAAACAAGAATGCTAACTGAATGTGTCTTCCTCAGCTCCACCCACTCATTTAAATAAATTAATCCCAAAAAAATTAAATCTAATTTTCCCACTGAAGTGCAAAACTAGGCACACTTATGTGCCTAATCTGTTCTTAGCAGGGAAGACCCACTATCTACCAAATGCTCCAGTGGGATTGCTCTAAATTTTGCACTGACACTGATCACATATTTGCTGGCAAAATTCAGGTGCTTAACTATAAAACAGGTGCACTTGCACAAAAGTAGGTTGTGATATCACAAAATACCATGCACTTTTGTAAACTAACCTAATTATGTGTTTTACATAGTTTTTACACAATTGTATGTTATTATTTACATCATAGTTGCCAACCTTTCCAGGCTGGCCTCCAGGAGATTCGAGGGGGTGTGAGGCGACGGTGCATGGCGTCATTTTGACCCCACCCCCATGACGTAATGACCCAGACGCATTTTACTATGGCGATGGGCCAAAATGATGCAATTCCCAGAGAATCGCATCATGGAGGCTCAAAATCTGCACAATTCACTAGGAAGTGGGTCTGCCCACTTCACTAGGAAGTGGGCAGATATAAGAGACTTGCCATCTCTCCTGGGAGTCCAGGAGACTTACCCAGAATTCAGGAGTTTCCCGGACATTCCGGGAGAGTTGGCAAGTATGATTTACATATGTGCCTATGTTTTTTTATAACATAATTATTATGACATAAGAATATGTAAAATATAATGTAAAATATATCTTTTGTGGAAAGAGCCCGCTACTGCAGAAGCACACGCGAACAACTTCTTCCTTTTTATGTAGTTTTCATGTCAGGATGGTAAATGTTTTGACACCGTACAGATTTCACAGCAATACTTGGAGACCCTAAACGCTAGCTATACATAGACCAGCTCTCTCAGGACCAGCCAGCTTACCCAGCATTGGTCTCAGTGCACAAATGATACAAACAAGCTTTTATACCTGATACTCCTCCCCCCAGCCTTAGCTTGATGGACAGGTGACACACCCACCTTCCCTTTAAAAGGAAACGCCCATTCACTGGCTCTGTTTGCACTAAACAGACACACCCTGTCTGTTTGCTGAGAGGAAGGATTTCTCTATCATGTAAGTTAACCAATTGTTTGTTACACATAGGTCTTTACATTCAATCTAG
Source organism: Mixophyes fleayi (assembly GCF_038048845.1). Classification (NCBI taxonomy): domain Eukaryota; kingdom Metazoa; phylum Chordata; class Amphibia; order Anura; family Limnodynastidae; genus Mixophyes; species Mixophyes fleayi. Next base: position 41,944,837 of record NC_134411.1, on the reverse strand, counting down.
GTGCATTGCTGCACAAATGTTTTACTTTACTTCCCTGCTTTCTCTGCATATTGCCAGCTAAATGCCTCGCTTTGTTACACTTTATATAAATAAATAACTTTTATTTGGAGAGTAGCAATGTCAAAACCATAAAATATAGCTTGTATTTTGAGCGCAGTGATGTCAGAACCATAAAATATTATTTATGTTTGGAGAGCAGTGATGTCATATGTGTCACATGACTCATTTTGAAAGTGTTCTGTTATGGAATTAATACAAGTCATTAAAGGTAAAATACATCTGGATACAAGCTATTTATTTTGTTTCATGCAAGAACTCTCATAGGCTGTCAGTCATACTTGCCAACTTTTCCTCGTTGGCTTCAGGGAGATCCCGGGGGAGGTGTGTGTGTGGGGGCAGGGCTTGATGAATCATCATTTTGGCCCCACTTGTCTATTGCAGGGACGAGAACTGGGAGGTTGCCCTGCTCACCCGGGCAGTCTCCCAGAAATGCGGGAGTCTCCCAGACAGTAGAGTACAGGAAAGTAGGCAACTATGCATTAAAGAAAAGCAGCTAATGAATCTCGAGAGACTGAAGTGTCTTTTACATTTTTGTCTCTATTACTGAAGTCATGTTGTCTTACCTGTCAGTCTTTGATTAAATCTTGGTCTCCATGAAAATGGCCACCTCCATAGGCATCAATACGTGGACATAGGACACAATTTCTGAGCTGTGTCATCATGCCACAGATGGTGAAGCCAACCACGTCTTGTACTGGCTCAGCATCAGGGAGAATGCCAGACTCTTCAGAGAGTGAGGGAGATCACCCCTATTTCAGGGAGTCTCCCTGACATTCAGGGAGAGTTGGCAAGTATGCTGTCAGTGCATGCTGGTTTTTGTAGTGCCACAAGTTCTTGCACTATATTTGGACAGTATTTGGCAACAGCCAGGGGTAAAAGGAGAGACCCAGTGCTACACAGCTTTGGACCAGTAGTCACTAGGTGCAGGGGCCTAATTATTTTTTCGCTTTCATCCCAGGAGTATAAGGCCCGATGCTGAGCTTTTAGAGAATTTATTTTTCTCTTAGTATAATTAGCACAAAGGAGTATCTAATAGGCAACCCTCCGGGGTGGTTGACCATGCCCCCAACGTGATGTGACCACGTCCCATCGAGACGTAGCCACACATCCCATCCTGCTGCAGGGGACATGCATGTTGGGAAGTATATGTATATAAAACTACATTGGCCAATTATTTCTCTTTTAAATTGCGTCCTCCTATTGTGGCCATGCTCCTAGTTAGATTATGAAATTAACTACAGATTATTCTTTATATTATGTTGATATTGTAATAGCTATCCACATTTCTGACAACAACATCATCGGCTATTTATTTAGTACTACTAATTCTACAGTGCTGTACAGAGAACTCACTCACATCAGTACCTGCCCCATTGGAGCTTACAGTCTAAATTCCCTAACACACACGTCAATTTTATAGCAGCCAATTAACCTACTAGTATGTTTTTGGAATGTGGGAGGAAACCAGAGCACCCGGAGGAAACCCATGCAAACACGGGGAGAACATACAAACTCCACACAGATAAGTCCATGGTCAGGAATCAAACTCATGACCCCAGTGTTATGAAGCAGAAGTGCTAAGCACTGAGCCACCGTGCTGCCCATACACAATGGCACAGGCTTGGATAGATTAAAAATTAACAAACTTGGGGGGGGGCGTGGCCTGGCAGCCATCAGGAGAAGTCGCATAGTCTGTGAGCTCCTCAAAAACCGCTGGAAAAGCGTCCTCTATCCCACCCCTTTCCCGGAGATAGCCCCACAGAACCCGTTCAGCATCTCTGTGGACCCGCGGAGACCAGGTCTCGGAACTATCGGTGGCCCTAGGGGAAACGAGCACGAACCCCTCTGCCCGGCAGCCGATACTGAAATCCGGACCGAGCGCCCTCCTGTTCGCCACACTCCCACCCCTCTCACCTTTTACCCGAGCGGGTTTGGGGAACGTCCGGTCCGACTGGAGACCCCCCCCGCTGAGCCGGCCTCGAAGAGGGAAAAATATTGACCCCCGTACCGGAAGTGGCAGCCGCCATCATCCCCTTCTCTTCCGCCGTGTTACCACTCGCAGTGCCTGCTGGGAAGTCTGGAGGTCTCGGAAGTCACAACCTCTCCAGCAACGAGGTAATCTCCGGGCTCACAAGGAGACGTTACCCTCTGCACTCCCCACACCTCAGACGCGGAGTGGCTGTATACTTGCCCCTACACACCGTGATCCGCCTGTCGCATACTGAACTCGCAGCCCACACCAAGTAAGATTCAAGTTTGCCCCACTGAAACATCCCTTCTCTCCATCACTGGATTCGGGTGGACAGCGCAGGTCTGGTTGGGGCCCCTCTGACATTCTTCAGAACTGAAGAAACAACGGCTCCTTGTGCAGGTTGAGGGGAACCCATTGTTGTAATCTCCTACAGCAACTCCATAAGTTGTGCTAATTTCGCCTTGGGCTCACTCAAAGCTGCGCACCACTAGAGAGAAGATTCCCCCCCCCCAAAATAGCAGAGGCCAGCAATACGGTCCCGCACTAATTACAAATATACCGTATCTTACCTATTGTAAGGACAGTTCCCGGAGGATATCCCGAGGTGATCCTCTCTTTCCTACCATTCTAACAGCTTAAAGCAGCTAATGTCCACCTAAACCAAATGGACTTGTCCCCCACCTGTCTGTTATACTCTCATTATTGAGACGAACGGTCTACCAGAGCTAAAATCTCCAACATGAACAGATCTGCAGGTAGAGGCCGCCGGGGCACGGCCGGCGAAATCACGCAGCATTTTTCTCGTCAAGACAAACCAGGCTCATCCTCTTCTTCTCCCTCTTCCCCTCAAGAACCCCACAACGGTGGAGAGTCATCAGGCACGTCAAATCCATCCACTAAGGCCGACTTTGCTGAACTGAGAAACTTAATTGTTGAACGTACCAACGCCTTCTCGGTAGATTTGCAAAAAGCAACAGGGGACCTCAAAACGGAAATGGTCATAATTGCTAAAAGAACTTCAGCGCTAGAAAACAAGATGGAGTCCTTACTCAAATTCCAGAACGACGCTTCACAGGACTTGGACTTCCTACTGAAAGAAAACGATTTCTTCAGAGACAAACTGGAAGATATGGAAAACAGGGATCGTCGCAACAACCTACGACTGCGCAACGTCCCTGAAAAAATCGAACCCAAGGACCTTGAAGATTTCGTATGCAAGTTCTTCTCCTCTTTAGACCCCATGCTTTCCAATCAACCAATACAGATAGAACGGGTCCACAGAGCTCTAAGACTACGTCCAAAGGACTCTGACCCCCCCCCCCCCCCCCGTGACCCTACGCCTCCTCTCCTTCAAGACAAAGGACATTATTTCCAAGGCTGTCAGGAACTCTCCCTACATATTCTTTGACGGTAACCGCATTCAAGTGTTTCAAGATCTCGCCCCATCAACTATTGCTAAACGTCGTGACCTTAGGGATGTGACAAGTACCCTCAGGGAGAACGGCTACAAGTATCGTTGGGGATTCCCTTTCCGTCTGATAGTTGAAGTGGAAGGTCATCAAGAAACGATCCGCACACCCAACGAAGGGAAAGACTTGATCCACAAACTTAATCTCTCACGCTCTGACAGATCCTCTGGAGAGGACCTGCAAACTTCATCTAGCCAACAACCTCCCTGATTTAACTCTCTGACTTCCTCACTAGAGAGGATGTTAATACCTAGTCGTATCTCTAAATTCATATAACGTTATGTTCTGCATTGTCTTGCACACTATGTTTTTTCCTTTTTTTCTTTTGCATTGTTTGCATTCGTTCACTCAGGTTTGTTCTTGTTAAAATAACTTTTGCTGTACTGCAGTATTAATCACTTCTAGTTGGCCGTCTCGCCAATAATCTATTATACTTGGATAATTTGCAAGACAGAAGGGGGACACTCCTTTTGCTCCCCTGGCCGCGCACCCACACATATTGGGAATTACACATTTATAGTTCTAAATTTACATTTGGATATACGAAACCTTATTGCACTCCCGCACCTAGTGCCCTAATTTGTAACGTTTTATAGGTTCACTCTACCTATCTTTAGTTTATTTTGCTATTCAGGCACTTCACCTGTGGATTCCTCCTCTGCCTTTGAGGCCTGAGTCCACCTCCCTTACCCTCTCCCACCCTAAAACTTCTTCACCTTTTTCTATCTACTGTTCCTTTCTTCCTGCGCCTTTCTTTCCTGGCGCATACTTTGCCCTCTCTTCTCCTTGGTGTTCCACCTCCCCCCCCAATTGCTGAACATATTGCCCCCAAAACAACCTAGCCCCCCTACAAAACAGCTATGTTTTTCACTACACTCTCTCTCAATGTAAAAGGGCTGAACACTCCGCAAAAACGTTCTATGTGTCACCACACTATGCATAAACTAAAAGGTGATATTATTTTTCTACAGGAGACCCACTTCAAGGCCGGCGGCCATCCCTCCTTGTCCTCCAGAAGACACTCCACGGCTTACTACTCATCTCATACTACTAAGAAAAACGGAGTGGCCATCTTACTCCGCAATTCTGTTCCCTTCGTTAAGTCAGAGATCAAGGACGACCCTGAGGGACGATTTCTGATCTTAACGGGAAGGATTGGGCATTTAGACATCACCCTTGCTAATATCTACGCTCCTAACACAGGTCAGGCGGCTTTTTTTTTTTTTTTACACACTTCTTCACAGAACTACATCGCTCACGCAAGGGTTTGGTCCTCCTGGAGGGGGACTTCAACACAGTTATGTCCCCCTCAATGGACAGATCAACTCCTAGGCGCCCCTCTTCCCTAGCTTCACACACCAAAAACTTGCTCAAGCAAACAACCGAGGCTGGCCTTTTTGACATTTGGTGAGCACTTTATCCCTCTTCCAGGGACTACACATTCTATTCATTTCCCCATCAATCCTATTCCAGAATAGATATGTTCATGAGTTGCACTAACCTTTTCCAACACATAAAGAAAGCCGACATAATCCCCAACACCTGATCTGACCACTCAATACTCTCCCTTTCGGTCGACCTTTTTCAGAACCCCCGGGGCAGAACTTCATGGAGACTAAACTTAAGCTACCGCACTTTAAAGAGCAAATAGCAGAAGCGTTAACAGGTTATTTCGACATCAACAATAACCTAGAAGTTCCGATCCCTACAATTTGGGAAGCTCATAAAGCAGTAATCCGAAAAAACATTATACAGTTCGCTTCCCGTAGGAAGAAAGAACGCAACGAGACATACAACAAGCTATTCTCCCAGCTCAAAATCTTAGAATTACAACACAAGCAATCTAACTCCCGATCTCTTGGGCAGCAGATTCAAAAAATTAGAGGGGAAATTCAGGCTATATTGGCAGAGAAGACTGAGCGTCAACTCCGCTGGCTCAACCAATTCTTCTACGAGAAGAGAGATAAGGCCGACACACTTTTGGCCAAAAGAATTAGAGCTAAAAGGGCATCCCAAACAATCACTTCCATTAGAAACAAGAAGGGAAACATATCTTATGACCCCAGGGTCATTAACGGCACCTTCCATGAATACTATGAAAACCTCTATAACCTGCACAAAGTTCAACACACCCCAGAAGCCTCTCCCCAGGCCATCAAATCATACCTAGACAAATGCTCACTGCCCACCCTGTCCCCTCATCAGATCACATCTTTAAACCAGGAAATTACTGGGGAGGAAGTTACCTTGGCCCTGAAATCACAAAAAAATTCCAAAGCCCCCGGCGGCTTCATGATGTTCTATTATAAAACATTTTCTAAAGAATTTGTCCCCCAACTGACCAAGTTATTTAACAACATACTACATGACGGTAAATTCCACGAAGAGTCCACCCGCTCTACCATAGTGGTCATCCCCAAACCAAACAAAGACATTTCCTGTTGCTCTAGTTATCGCCCCATCTCATTAATTAACGCAGATGTAAAACTATTCGCTAAAGTTTTGGCAAACAGATTAAACAACTACATGTCGACCCTGGTATTCCCGGACCAAGTAGGTTTCATCCCCTCTAGACAAGCCCTAGACAACACTAGGCGCACCATAGATATTATGACCTATGTCAATCAGCACAAAATTCCCACAGTGGTCCTAGCCCTTGACGCCGAAAAGGCACTTGACAGGCTTTCCTGGCCCTTCATGTTCAACACCCTTAAACAATTTGGTCTGAGGGGGGAATTCATGTCGGCCATCCAAGCCCTATACCACCGTCCGTCCTCGTCAGTCTTGACGAATGGATTATTGTCCCCCACCTTCTCCCTGGGTAATGGCACAAGACAAGTATGCCCTTTGTCACCCCTACTGTACGCACTATGTATCGAACCCTTAGCTGCCGCCATAAGACGAAACCCAGACATCTCTGGGATTCAAATCGGCCCCCAACACTTCAAAATCTCACTATTTGCTGACGATGTCCTTCTGACACTTTCCAACCCCCTAATTTCGCTCCCAAATTTACTCGAGGAACTAAAGATATATACGGTTCCCTGTCAGAATATAAAATAAACAATTCCAAATCTGAGGCTCTTTCGCTTCAAACGTCTGACACGGTAAAACGTTTTCTAGAGTCGTCATTTAACTTCCAATGGCGTCCTAAAGTGGTTCGCTATCTCGGGGTCCAGATAACCAAGGAATACAGTCAACTGTTTAACGCTAATTATACCCCCCTTCTAAACTCCATTAAAGGCGACCTCATAAGATGGGACCCGCTGTTCATCTAATGGTTTGGCAGAATAAATGTAATAAAAATGAACGTCTTACCCCGAATTCTGTATCTGTTCCAGACATTACCTATACCAGTCCCAGGGGCATATTAAGCGAATCTCCAGCTATTGTGTAGCAGATTTATTTGGCAGGGGAATAAATCGAGACTCAAAAGATCCTGTCTAGCCAAACACTCACAATCGGGAGGATGCGGATTACCGCTTTTTGATCAATATTACCACGCGGTCAACCTAAGCCATACAGTCTCTTGGCAGACGCCCCTGGGGCTCAAGAGATGGGTCGACCTCGAAAATGCACTCACATCAGAACACAATCTCAGCTTCCTCCCCTGGCTTCCCCGCAGTCAGAGACCGGCCTCGACTTATTCTCACCTCACCTTACAGTTTACACTTGATCTATGGGATAAACTACACAGGAGATGGAAACTCACCTCATTTCCCTCCCCTCTCACGCCACTCTGGCACAACCCAGATTTCCCCCCCAGGAATACCAAATCCTATGCTGCACCCTGGCAAAAAGCGGGGATTACTCAATTCACCCATATTTTAGGGACATATGCCCCCCAATCCTTCTCGGATCTCAGAGAAAATTCTAAACTCCCGTCGTCCTTGTTTTTTGCTTACATTCAAATAAGAAGCTTTATACAGTCAAACTGCAGATCTTCCAAACTACGTAGCCCCACGCCCTTTGAGAGATGCTGTACTAACCGAGTTGGAGCTCAGGGACTGATTTCCCTGATATATCATGTATATCTAATACCAGAAAGCAGTCCCATCGAATTGTTCGAGACCGCTTGGGAACGGGACATTGGCAAAACTCTGGACCAGGAGGGATGGTTCCGGCTCAGAACCAGGATCTCCAAGGTATCCATTAACACGTCGATCAAAGAAAACACATTTAAGGTCTACACAAGATGGTACCTGGTACCCACGAGACTTCACAAGATTTACCCAGGTACGTCAGACTTATGCTGGAGATCATGTGGCGAGGTGGGATCTTTTTATCACATTTGGTGGACTTGCCCTTTTATATCCAATTTGTGGGCGCAGGTTTCCGACTTTATCTCTAAAATTCTGAAGGTCGGGGTTTCCCCGGACCCATTGGTTATGCTACTATGCTCTCGAGACAAATCACTTAATAAGTTCAGCAATAAGCTGGCACAAAGTGTATGTGCCGCAACACGCCTCCAAATAGCTAAGAACTGGAAGTCATCTTGCCTTACGAACCTTCATAGCATAACCTCCCAAGTATGGTATATAGCCTCAATGGAATACATTACAAGCCTTCTACATGATAAAGTCAACAATTTTCACAAAACTTGGGATCCATGGTACTCCTTTCACCAGTCCCCTATGCCTGCCATCCAGTAACTTGTTCCTCCTCCTCATTTCGTCCTTTTAACCCCCTGTATCATCGCCCCCTCTAGATTTGATCTTTCTCTGTTACTAAGTTATCCCCAGTTCACCGTGAAGGTGGACACCAACTCTTTCCTCATCCTATCCACTAGCATCTCTTTTGAGACACATTGCCCCCTGAAGGTGGGTTGCGCGGGCCGCCCCCTCCTTGGGGATTCCATTGAACCTTTCTTCTTTCTCTTCTCTCTCCCTCCTCTTCTTCATTCCTTCTCTCTCTCTTTCTCCTCCTCTCTCCCCCTCCTATATCTTAACCAAAAAATAAAACAACAACAAAAAGAGATTCTAGGGAATTAAGGGAAGAAAAGTGTGCAATTAAGAACGCAACTAAGGATAAACTTGCCTGTACTCTCAGACTCTGTTCTATATTGTATATTCTTGGAATTTTTTCCTTTTTCCCATTCCATCCTTCCCTGTTTCACAATTATTTTGCAATATTTGTATTGTCAAAAATAAAGAGTTAAAAAAAAATAAAAAATTAACAAACATAAATAAGCAAACAAGTCTGCTATGGCTGTATGATATTATAAGAAAAACTGCAATTTATGATAGAACTTGATCTGGAACTTTTAACAGTTGACATTTGTGTATGAAATAGTAATCGTAGTGTGTGTCATGTTATTGGGGTATACTTATTTTACTAGTAAATCATGGATTTTCATTTGAAATCTAAAGAGACCTTCTGCAGATAGACTGGAATATGTTATCAGACCAGTAAACTACACAAATCATAAGGAAAAATCTATTAAAAATATTAGACCTTTGTGTATAACATCATGCAAAATCCCTGATCTAGTAAAAAATGAACAGTACTTGTTGGTAGATTTTTACTGAATACCTAGTAACAAACGAGCACACACTTTTGCAAACTAGCACCTTATCTGTGATAACATTAGGTAAGAGCATAGGTTAACTCTTATACTCTGTCCTACTTTTAACATAGCATTAGAAGCATGTTCTCAAAGCTTCCATGCAGCATACAGTTATATGTACTTAATGAGTACTATCATAGAACACCATTAACACTTCTGAACACTACAAGCAATATCGAAATTGATGCAAAGTGTAGTGAATGCTTGTTAGAAAGTGTGATTTTATAGGTCCTTTCACTTACACTATTAATTGGACTATCCTTGTTAACATGCATTCTAAAGTCTTGTCGAAGTCAGTAAATTGGATAAAGTAATTTCAATTAAAGTCTAGCAAACTTGGTTGTCTTTGTCTGAAAAGAGGCGTACGGTACGCAAAGGCGTACAAGGGCACGCTACGGCGTGAAAGGGCGTGCGCATCCACTACACGTGGCAGCAACAGTAATCGGTCTTTTACCACACATTCGCACAAACACGCATACTTATAAAATAGTACACATTAATGGTAGTTGCAACACAGTGTCAGTTATGTCGAAATATAGTTGTATTTATATGTTATATCAGAGTTACATGCACATTAGTGAAATACACGGAATGGGTTGAAGGAATAACATCATGAGTGGTATCATACTGAACCTTGTTACATATCCTACTGTTTGGTTCAGTCTGCGAGGGAGTCGCAGAGTGCATACACAATTTATGAATGATAGGGAATTATGAACTACTTAAGACTAAGGAATCTTGGCGGGAAGAGCAGAGCATACCCCCTGCTGAGATGACCCCCTCCTTTGGATTCCTTTGTATGAACTGGCCAATGATGACGACCCCTTGGACATTCCTGAGACCTGGACCAATAGATGCAAGCTATTCCATCTTCATTGTATTACTGTATGCGATTGTGTATATAAGCAGCAGCTTGTGATCCAGAGTGCAGACTTCTTGTCCCCAGACTTCAGGATTGAATGACTGCACTGGATCCACAGCGCCTGCGATAAGTAACGGTTGTATTTACTATTACTTCGCTTGAGCATATTATTCTACTTATTTGCGAATAAATCTTTGTGCTTTGGAAACACAAATCGAGGTTCGACAATCGTTATTGGTTAGCGACGATACGTACATAACAATTTGGGGGCTCGTGAGCTTTGGAGGTTTCGTTGCCGATGATACGCAAGACCAACGGATTTCGGTTCCTCAACAAAGGGTGGAGACGCGTCATAAACGGGTAAGAACGCATTGTGTTCAAAACCTGAATTTTACTCTGTGTTGCGAAACCGAATGTCCGTTTTCCATTATCTAGGGCACGCTAACTAGAACCTAGGGACAAAAGAGAAAACTGTTTCTTTTTTCTGTCATTGTGCGTTTTAACTGTATTGCATTGTTTATCGTATGTGTACTTCCTGCTGTGCGTACGCGAACTTCCGGTAAACTTGCCACGTGGTTAAACAATCGTTTTGATAGTTATTATACATGCATAGTATATTTACTTGTGAAAACCTCTGAGACATTATTACTATTGTTGGGAACTTTTGATTTTCTGCGCAGAAAAGGTGTATAGTGTGTGATGTTGTAACGTAGATACACTGTTTTATTGTGGATTGTGCTCAGTTGCTGTCTGACGAGGCGGATTGCCCAACTGAAGGACGGTATAAAGGGCAGGTATACCGAATGCGAAAACGTGTTTTTTTTCGCAAAGCGCTACCAATAGATCGCAAGGTTTGCTAATAATTAGTATTGGTAGGCAGTGCGATCCGATCGCACCGTTAGTGCGAATTGGTGAAGCAGCTAGGAGGAATTATACTGGAAAGGCAGGTTGATTGTATCGACTTTGCGCTCCCAGCGATAATAAACTCAGCAGATTTTTGTGGTTAAGCCAGGGTATCTAGGAGCTGATAGCCCTTGGGGACCACAGTGATATTTCTGTATTAGGGATCCTCGCCTGGTGCGAGAAAAGCGAGTGAACGCGGCTAAAGGAAATACGTTCACCGAGCATTATAGATCTCTAGCGGTGAGTATAGCAACAGAGTTGAAATCATTAGGTGGAAAGAACAGAGCACTGCGGTGTGTCTGTATTTCACATTTGGCCGGAAGGAACAGAGCATTGCGGTGTGTCTGTGTTCCGGGTAGAAGGTATATTGTTCAACATGGGTGCTAAGCATACGCTAGAGATGGTCAGTGTACTGCCTAAGGAAGGCCCTATTGGTTCAGCGAGGTTTCTCATGTGTAAGAAATATGGTGCATACGCAACTGTGTATTGTGACACGTGGGTCGGGATGACCAAAGCTTGTGATAGGCCTTTCCCAACAATAGGGAGTTTTAATGCAGAGGTACTAAATACTGTAAAAGATAAAGTATGGTTGATCAAGTCAACGAAAAAGAGAAATAGACATAATGATTGTTTAAAATTGTGGCAAATGGAAGGTAACACGTGGCAGAGCAGCGAATGCAAACCGGAAGTAGGCGTGGCGAAAAGCGCGCGCGAGGCGGATGTAACATTGAGAAGCGTGGCGAACTCAGCGCAAGCGCGCCCCCGCCACCTTATGTGGCGGGAGGGGTAAGTACAGCCGTTGTTAAAACTGAAAATAGAAAAATTACTAAGTTGTACCCTGTTTTAAATCAGTTTCAATCAAGTGTATCTGAAAATGAAGATGAACCCACTGTGATTTCGGCCATTGCCCATGCTGTTAATGTACTAGAGGCTCAGCGCAAGTATGAGAAAATGTCTGAGATAGGTGAGAGTAGCGTGATCACTAGGAGTGAAAGTGTTCTAAATCTAGGGCCTGTAAATCCTGTAGCGTCCCCTGAAGTTAGTGTACCAGAGGGTGTGTTCCCGGTCCGCACAATATCGGTTCCCAATGGAAAACTGGATAAGGATGGTGTAGTTCTTTAAGAAATGTTACAATGCATTGTCCCTGGACTAGATCAGAATTACGTTCCATTATGACTGAATTGCCAGACCCTAGAAAGGAGTTAGCTAAATGTCAGAAATTTGTTAAAGACTTAGGGAACGCTCACGAACCAACCAGTAAGGATTGGCGGGTAGTGTTGAGGGCGTGTCTTCCTCCCAATACTAACATACAAAAATTTATTGAAGATTGTTTGTTGGAGGAAGATGACACCTTGACTGATGAGATTAACCAGCGGAATATAGAACAAATTGTCAAACACTTAGCCATCTGTTTTCCAGTGGTAGTAAATTGGAGTAAGATTTTCACCATTAAACAAAAGGATAGTGAAACTGCCTCAGATTACTTTGCTAGAGCTATAACAGCGATCGCACGATTTACTGGGATATCCAACATAAGTGAAGATCCACATCACAGAGAGGTAGCTGTAGGAGTACTGATGGACGGCCTTAGAGAAAATTTAAAGACGAGAGTACAAACCACATTACCTAATTGGAGAGGCGTCACGGTAGACTCTCTTAGGGAGTCTGCTGTGGAGCATGACAAGAACCTTTTTAGAAAAAGGGAAGAGAAAAGTGATAAGTTAATGACGGTAAGTATACAGGCTCTAGAAGGGGTGCACACACGACCACCAGCATACAACCCATATAACAGGAAACCTAAAGTGATCAGGTGTTTCAACTGTAACGAGGAAGGACATTACGCTAGAGAGTGTAAAAAGGAAAGACTCAATACACATAGGGGTGGGTCACATAGATATCCTCCAAGGAAGGATTCACATAGACTAGAAGACTCACATCTACCCGCGCATATTACGGCAGCAAATGCTGCGCGGGAAATCAATAGTCAGCGCTAGGGGTCAGGTCATACCTGTAGTCTACAGCCAGTGAGGTTAACTGAGAGTCAGAGTGAAGAACCAACAATGATAGTTGACATAGCTGGTAGGAAACAAACTTTTCTTGTAGATACAGGGGCGGCCCGATCTGTGATAACCTCTCCTTTCAATCTACAGGTGACCAGTAAAACTATTCTAGCTGTGGGGGTAACAGGAAAAGTGTTACATTATCCTCTAACTAAACCCGCTGAAGTTACTATCGGCCCTCTGCATACTAAGCATTCGTTTCTCTTAGCTGCAGCAGCTCCTACTAACTTGCTAGGGAGACTTGTTATGTAAAATGGGATGTGTCATATACTGTACTTCAGATGCTGTGTTCCTAGATATACCCGAGAAGGTTGCACATGAGGTACAGGACATATTGGACACCCCTCAAAGGTTAATGTTACACTCTCCTGTTATAGAACAAAGTCCATCTCAAGTAAAGGGGATGTTGCTGGAAATACCAGGTTCCCTATGGACCAGAGATGGACAGGACACTGGACTGATGGCAAACGTAGCCCCTGTCATGGTCAATCTAAAAAGTGGTAGGATAGCTCCAAAAAATCCCACAGTATCCATTAAAACCGGAGGTGGAACTAGGGGTATATCCTGTTATTGAGAGGCTGATACAACAAGGGATTTTAATCCGTACGGCCAGTACAGCAAATAGTCCCATTTTCCCTGTGAAGAAGAGTGGGGGGAGGGGCTATAGATTAGTCCAGGACTTAAGGGGAATTAACAAAGTTGTTGAGAGCCAATTCCCCGTAGTGCCGAATCCAGCTGTCATCCTCATGCAGATTCCACCGTCTGCCAGTCATTTTACTGTCATTGATCTATGTTCTGCTTTCTTTTCAGTCCCTCTTCACCCTGACTGCCAATACCTTTTTGCATTCTCCTACAGGGGAGTGCAATACACATGGACCAGACTACCCCAGGGGTTCATTGACAGCCCCAGTATTTTCTCCCAAGCCTTACATGACTGTTTGCTATCCTTTCAACCCCACAATGGGTCTGTTCTAATTCAATATGTGGACGATTTGTTGTTGTGCTCTGATTCTTTTATGTCATGTTTACATGATACTAAATTGTTGTTGCTTCATCTTTCACAAACAGGGCACAAGGTGGCAAAGGATAAATTACAGCCATGTCAGACTAAGGTCAAATACTTAGGACACTGCCTCACTAAGGGGCTAAGACACCTGACAACCGACAGAATTGAGGCCATACAACACATGACCCTGCCACAGAGGCAGAAGCAGATTCGTACTTTCTTGGGGATGTGTGGATACTGTAGGTCCTGGATCCCAGGTTTTTCTATTCTGGCATTACCATTGCAGGAGCTAGTCTCTTCCTCAAAACCAGAACGTGTTGTACACACAGAGGAGTCAGAGCAAGCGTTCTTTAATCTTAAAGATAGTCTGACAAGAGCACCTGCATTGGGAATACCTGATTATGAAAAGCCTTTTAAACTATTTTGTACAGAAGCTGATGGTTGTGCAGCAGGTGTCCTCGCTCAGAAACATGGTGACGCTAGCAGACCGGTAGCATACTACAGTGCACAATTAGACAATGTGGCAAGATCACTCCCAACATGTCTCAGAAGTGTAGCAGCAACGGCCCTTCTAGTAAGTAAGAGCGAGGATGTAGTATTAGGACATAATTCAACCATCTATACACCCCATGCTGTATCAGCTCTGTTAAATTCAGCCCAAACCAGACATGTTTCTTCAGCTAGATTCACAAAGTGGGAACTAGCCTTGATGGCACCCTCAAACATCACCATCAAACGATGTAGCACCTTAAATCCAGCTACATACCTTCCGTATGTGTCTCTAGAGACACAAAGGGTGGGAGATGAGGAGACCCTGGTTGATGATGAGTTAGGCAAGAATACTGACACGCATGACTGTATGGAACACCTGAATCAGACCTTTACTGCAAGGCCCGACATACGTGACACCCCCTTAGAAAATGTAGATTTTACGTTTTATACAGACGGAAGTTGCCATAGACAAACAGAGACAGGAGAGCTATGTACTGGTTACGCTGTTATAGACGATCAGGATGTGGTAGAAGCTGAACCCCTTGGTCCACCTCACTCAGCCCAGGTGGCGGAACTAGTAGCACTAAGGAGAGCGTGTGAATTGGCAGAGGGTAAATCAGCCAACATATATACTGACTCTAGGTACGCCTTCGGGGTAGTGCACGATTTTGGGGCCCTTTGGCGTCTTAGAAACTTTACGACAGCAGCAGGTACACCAGTGGCACACTCACAACACATAAAAGGACTTCTGACAGCGATACAGTTACCCAGAACAGTAGCCGTCATAAAGTGCAAAGCCCATTCCTTTGAAGAAGACCCAGTGTCATTGGGCAACAACAGAGCAGACGAAGCTGCTAAATGGGCAGCAGGGCAACCTATGACTGTATTGACCAAGACTATGATGGTTTTTCAGACATTAGACATGCAGAAATTAATTGAAATGCAAGATTTGTGTTCCCTGCAGGAAAAGGCGGTCTGGAAGGCGAAGGGATGTGGTCAAGAGTCCTCAGGACTCTGGAGGGATGGACAAGGTAAGCCTGTAGCTCCCCGAACATACTATCCAAGCCTGGCTGAAGCAGCACACGGCCTGACTCACCTGGGTAAAGAAGGTATGCGCAAACTGGTGAGAGCATACTGGTGTGCTCCCGGATTTTCCTCTCAGGCTGGTAAGAAAGCAATGTCATGTCTTACTTGTTTGAGGAAAAATGTTGGGAAAACTATTCCAACTGAGCCATCCCACATCCCTCCTACAGACGGACCTTTTCAGGTAATACAAATTGACTATATCCAATTACCACCGTGCAGGAATCTAAAGTATGTGTTAGTGTGTATTGATGTGTTTTCCGGTTGGGTAGAAGCATATCCGGCAGCCACTAATGCTGCTGTGTTCACTGCAAAGAAAATTGTACAAGACTTTGTGTGTAGGTTCGGTATCCCTAGAATCATTGAAAGTGATAGGGGTACCCATTTTACTGGTGATATCTTCCAAAATATGTGTAAACTCATGGGAATCAGTAGCAGACTTCACACCCCTTACCGACCACAAGCCAGTGGTAAGGTGGAGAGAGTAAACGGTACTATCAAGAACAAACTGGGTAAGATAATGGCTGAAACTGGGTTGGCATGGCCTGAGGCTTTGCCGTTGGTCCTCCATAGCATTCAAACCACTCCTAGACCTCCTCTTAATCTGTCCCCCTTTGAGATACTGTTCGGACGACAACCTCATTTGATCGTGAGTCCACAAGACGACTTGAAGTGTAATAATGAAGTGACTGTACAATATCTTATAAGAATGAGTAGACAGCTGAAACAACAACAACAAAAACTAAAAATGCTGTCACCTGGTATGCCAGAGACGAACTGTCATGATGTTGAACCTGGAGACTATGTTATGATCCGCAATTTCTTACGTTCAGGTTGTTTAACAGACCGTTGGGAAGGCCCGTACCAAGTGCTGCTGACCAGTACTACATCACTGAAGGTTGCAGAGAGAGACACTTGGGTCCATTCCACCCACTGCAGGAGAGTCCATAATCCGGAGAAAGTGCAAGACAAAACTCAGACCGACGACATAGAGCTGTCACTCGTCAGCCTGTTCCCGGAGACCTAAAGCCTGCAGTTGAGACACCTGAACCAGAGACGTTGCCTCAGAACTATCTTTCCAGCGATGGAGTGGCGGTTTTTGTTTTTCCTTTGTTCCAGGATTTTCCTTGTTTTTACTTTTTCTAGGACATTCTATTTTTGTGAAGGAGGATGGAGGACGGAGGAGAGTTCTGGGAGTGATACGGATGAAATGGAGGCCGAAGAAAAGTTAATAGGACACTCTGAGCAGCCCATTATCAAACTTGGTCCAGGGGTTATGAAAAGGTCGGCTAGCTCAGGAACTCGGAGGCAGTGTGAGGGGCTATTGTCTGATGTGTATTGTATCTGCAAGTTCTGCGACTCCCTAGTTGAAGAGAGATGCATCCAACGATGCCAGTCCCCCAGTACTCTGAATATGGGCGGGCATCCTTTGGAGGATTATCACTCCCTGGTGGGTAAGGTGCTAAACCAAACCGAGTGTTGGGGGTGTGCTCTCACGTGCCTCAAGGGCAGCATAACATAGGACTAGTGCCATTCCCTCTAAACATTTCCGAAGTACTCGAATTAAGGGGTGGGAGGCCCATAGAAGGGAGGTACAATAATACTAGGTCCCCTAGTCTGACGCTTCGACAATACTCCATAGGCAGATCTTTGCTGTGCCTAAACATATCTCATGCAAAGCGCCTAGAGAATTGGGAGGCTGACCTATCAGATCAGACAATGGCTCGCCACACTCATTTTAGAGGAAGACTCACAAGGTCACTACTAGGCAGGAATGTTGATGGAAGTCACAAGTTAGGGCGTATAACCAAACATAAGAAGGTATCCATTGGAAAAGTCTCTACAGATAAATGTAAAAATATCATTAATGCCGACACTTGTCTAGAGCAGATGGAGACACTAGGCATGGGTAGTTTTGTCAAAACTCTGTGTGATATAATTCATGGGCATACTGTTCCTTATGTTCTCCCTGAGGATGTGTATTTTGTTTGTGGAAGAAAGGCTTATTCCTGGGTGACTCCGAGTTCCAAGGGCTTGTGTTTCTTAGCTAAACTGGTTCCTGAAATCATGACTATTACTCATGAAGAAATGGTTGGTATTCACAAGACAACATCACCACCATACATACACACACAGTATGAACACCGTGGCAAGAGAAATATGATTCCTGGTGAGGAACCCATAGCTACAAAATTGATAAGTGAAACTGCTGGTTTCCAAGTTATGGTTGCTCTAGATCTCACCAAGACCGCTCGGGGAACATTCAACTTTAAATATATACAAGACCTAGCCAAATTAATAGATAATATCACCGAGATGTATGATGACACTTTCAGGTATACTGGAAGGGAGCTACAAGCGTACAAGAAAGAGTTGGTGCAACATAGACTGGTACTAAATTATCTCACCTCTATTACTGGTGGGTACTGTGTGACACTGGCCACCCAGTTCGGTGTCAAATGTTGCACGTACATTACGAATAGAACGGATGACCCTAAAGAGGTTATAGACCGGAAGATGGATGAAATTTTGCAGCTGAAATGGGAATTTCGAAAGAGCCATAATTCTTCGTTATATGAGGTCGGGGAAAAGGTGGCGGGTTGGTTCTCATGGTTGAACCCAGCAAAATGGTTCTCCGGTCTGGGGGAGTGGGTACAGGAAATGATTGCGAGTGTAGGTAAGCTCCTTCTCCTTATACTGGGTGTCACCTTAGCAATTGGTTTAGTTGTCAAATGTGTTCCTACTGTGTTGAAGTGTGGAAAATGGTCTCATAGGAGTAACACTGAGAAAGAGACTGAAAGGGTGGTACCAGATACCGAGATCATGGTCTGTGAAGAAGTATTGTATAATCCTGAACTTGAAACGGTGATTGGGTGATAGTTTATTACACTATCAAAGGGTGGAACTGTCGAAGTCAGTAAATTGGATAAAGTAATTTCAATTAAAGTCTAGCAAACTTGGTTGTCTTTGTCTGAAAAGAGGCGTACGGTACGCAACGGCGTACAAGGGCACGCTACGGCGTGAAAGGGCGTGCGCATCCACTACACGTGGCAGCAACAGTAATCGGTCTTTTACCACACATTCGCACAAACACGAATACTTATGAAATAGTACACATTAATGGTAGTTGCAACACATAGTCAGTTATGTCGAAATATAGTTGTATTTATATGTTATATCAGAGTTACATGCATATTAGTGAAATACACGGAATGGGTTGAAGGAATAACATCATGAGTGGTATCATACTGAACCTTGTTACATATCCTACTGTTTGGTTTACTCTGCGAGGGAGTCGCAGAGTGCATACACAAGTTATGAATGATAGGGAATTATGAACTACTTAAGACTAAGGAATCTTGGCGGGAAGAGCAGAGCATACCCCCTGCTGAGATGACCCCCTCCTTTGGATTCCTTTGTATGAACTGGCCAATGATGACGACCCCTTGGACATTCCTGAGACCTGGACCAATAGATGCAAGCTATTCCATCTTCATTGTATTACTGTATGTGATTGTGTATATAAGCAGCAGCTTGTGATCCTGAGTGCAGACTTCTTGTCCCCAGACTTCAGGATTGAATGACTGCACTGGATCCAGAGCGCCTGCGATAAGTAACGGCTGTATTTACTATTACTTCGCTTGAGCATATTATTCTACTTACTTGCGAATAAATCTTTGTGCTTTGGAAACACAACTCGAGGTTCGACAATCGTTATTGGTTAGCGACGATACGCACATAACAGTCTTTAAACACACACACAATAAATTTAATGGCTGTGTGTGTGAGGCTTTTTAGGTAAAAAGTATTGACGTGGTCTACGACATAGTCAAGTTCAGTGGGGTTTCAAGTATTTTGCACTTCTGAAAGCAGTGGGTTTTTGTGTCAGTAATGAATGTAGAGCAACTTATTTGAGATAACAAACAGATACACTACAATAGACTGAATCCAGATACAGTTATGCAGAGAGCTATCAAAGCCCCAGGACAGTGGCACTGCAACAGGACTACAATTTCTGTTAAGCCCTGGACTGGAGTAAACCTCTAGGAATGCTGAACAGGCTCAGTGCATCCCTCTCAACTCCCCAGCAGCACGGCTGCTTATTTTCCCGAGTGAAGTGCCGCAGTGGAAGATACAGGATTGGAGATTGTGATAGTGTAAAAAGCCCTACCTGTTCTCAACCCCGTCCACCTGCCAATCACACCACTCCATCAGCAACTGCTCGCCACATCGTTTTTTCCGGTCTAGGGTGAAGACAGCAACAATTACTTGGGAAAGAGTACAGAGATGAGGGAAAGAGGGAATGTCCGAGGTGATGGGCGGGAGTACAGAAACTGCACTCTACTCCTGTTGCTGACAGTTCAATTTTGTTCTGGGCCTGGGCATGGTACTACAGCTATCTGCGATAAGGAACAGTCCCATTCCCATATCTTACTCACCAGTGGTGAGGGCCTAATCAAGAGTGAAACGGACGGTACACACTCACCAGGGGCAGGCTGGACTGGGCGACAGGGGGGCATATGTCCCCCAAGGCAATCCCATTGTGGGTTACCTTGGGCTGGGTCAATGGAGTTTTTTCCTTTAAAATGTTCTTAATAGGCTGCTGAGTCAAGTCTTGCCCCCCAGGCTAAAAATTTTCAACCCTCCCCTGATGGGCACCATCTCTTCTTGATGGTTGATTTAGACTCCCAAGAATGGCTTCTAGGAAAGGGGCAAAGTATAACAACCCTCCCACAGGACTGTATCATTGCTAGTATTTACCACCCACACTAGTATTAACCACAACTACAATAGCAGCGACCTGGTCCTATCAACACTCTTTGAGACTGGTATGCTGGGCCACTATAACTTCTAGTATGATGTATTGTGTACTAATCTAAGACATCCACAATACTATACAGCCAAATAAGAAAGTACCATACAGTAAATTCACAGGCCAAAATACCAAAAACCTACCTTTAAAGGGGGCCGGACTAATGGATCCTATACCGGGAGCACGTCAAGAGCCTACCTTTAATGGGGGCCTGATTAATGAGTGCTATATTGAAAAGAGTGCAGGGAAACCAAAGGGACAGAAAAAAATGTAAAAAACTCCCCCCGTCTTTCCTTACCTTCTTGGCACTGGTCCTCTCTGCCGGGCGCCGTCCCTCAGTCAGTGAGTGGAGGGGAGGAGACAAGAGCGCCCCATCAGATGTTGGAGGGGAGGGCGGCGGTGGTGATCCATAGCCCCTCCCCCTCCCTGTGGATCGATCTCAAGCTGTGCGGCGGCCGTTTAAGGTATGCTCAGCGGTCGCCGCACAGTTTTAAACTACAACAGTCATTGTTTTTAATTTTGAGGCGCCCTGCAGAGCCCGGCGCCCTAGGCAATTGCCTAACCTTGTCTAATGGGAGCGCCGGGCCTGCCTATGTGTCTTGTGTCCAAATGTGAGAAATAAGTGTGCAGGTGCAGGCCTGTGTCAAAGATCTTAACTTCTTCTGGCAGCTTTTGTTAGCAGCAGGAGGAACCGTGACTGCTAAGTGCCTTCCCCCTGCTGCTTCTCCTGGAGATCGCTATCTTCTTGATTTGATCCTGATATCTTCTTTTGTTTTAGCTTGATAGCGTTGTCTTCCCCCGTCGTCCGTCGCTTCCTTCTCTTTTCTCTTAATTTTCGGTGTTTTCTTTGTTGATCATGAAGTTCTCCTTCCTGGGTCTCCGTCGATAGACTAAACCACCGCAGCTCGCAAATGCTTAATAAAATCACCAATCCAGGCTTGCCGCGGTGCTGAGCTTCAAAAGGCCTGCGGCAAGCTAATGTGTGTTGATCAGGTAAGCAATCTTCAGTTCGTTCTTGCATTCTTTTCATAACAGCACAGAGTCCCATCTCTCTGTACAGGGGCAGAGCAGATTTAGCTTGGCCCCTGGGCCACCCATAGGACATTGGTTTAGGTCCCAGTCAGTGTTCCCTCTAAGCTGAGCAATCTGGAAAGGAAAGAGTTAAAAGGTCACTCTAATGAGGGCTCCACCCAAAAGGTTTGCATTCACAATCTGCAGGATGTTTCCTAGTAAGATACAGGTTTAACTCTATCATTTCCAGATTTCTCAGCTTAGAGGGAACACTGGTCCCAGTCCCAGCTAACCCCCCTCTCATCAGGTCTGCCAAAATATACTAGCGTCTAGGACCCACCCTCTCTCACGACGCAAAAAGAGTACAATCACCTTTGATTCTCCACTTTGAATTTTACTGCAGATTTGGCTATGTTAATGGATAAAAATTTGGGAGTTGACATGACTATCCATATATCACTTTGTTAAGCATTTTACCCTTCAATGCAAAAGGAGATGACAAAGATCATTTGTTTATATAAAGCTCAAATGATCAGAGGATTTGCGGGCACTGTTATTAAATTTTCTGCTTCTTTATGATTGAAAAGTGACATTTAACCTTTTTAGCTTCTCTATAGCACTATAGCACTAAAGGTTAGCTGTGCCGCAGACTGCAGCAATAACATTGTTTCAGCAAAATAAGAAAAAACAAAAAACTAACAGTAATTGTGTTTGCCTTGTAGTGAATAGGGAAGGGAGGAGGTTGTGAGAGCCCTGACTGCTATCTTTTCAAACTAATTTACTACATGTAACTGACGAGTACATGAGCCAAAAACAACTTTATTATATAGCAGCAGAAAATGAATAACAATAATTTTCAAATTGCCTTACAATCAATGGAAGGATATGAATTAAATGCATTGTGTAACATTCCCACTTATATTTTATTTGCAATTGAATCACATGCATTTATCTGCATGTATGTTATGTAATAACAAGAATACACAATTAAGTAATATGAAAGATAAAAATAGCATTTAAGCTGGACTCACATTGTGTATTGTGATATGTGGCACAGATGCAACAGGTAAAATATTTCTTAACATGGGAGATGGATTTGATGTATCTTAAAAGAAAAAAGTGGAAGAATACCAGATTATGTCATGATCTTGTAAAATAAAAAAACAATATTCTATTATTATAACTGGAAGCAATCAAATAAATATAAGATAAACAATAAATAAAATGTCTGCTGGTACCAAATTTAGTTACAATTAAAAAAACAAGAACCAAAAGGAATTTCCTAGGTGCTTACAAAAATATATATTTAATCTGTATCCTGAATATTGCAAGTCAACTCATCATAGCGGGGTAGAGCCACATCCCTCAATATAGTAACAAACAGAATAAAACAAAAGGAATGGCAAGTACTATGTATTAATTTGTATATATAAACAAATCAATTAAGAGAAAATATATGGCAGAAGAAAACACAAAAGGCTCCTAACTATGAAAACTATTTTAAGTTAATTCAAAATCACCTAGTCATACATAAAACCCCACAACATGACAATCTACATATAAAAACAGGAATACATGTATAATGGATATAATCATTAAATGAATAGTATGCACTTGGAAATTAAGACTAGAGCATCTCAAATTATATATTTTTTTAATGCATCTAGTTTTTGAATATAATGTCAAAAGTATTATCAAAATTTAAACCCCATAAACAATTGCCTTCTAATAAAATTGATACCTGTAAAACTTCTAATGTTTTCACTCCTTTCCAAAGTTGGAAGGTTGTAATGAAACTTTTCTTCGGGGTGAGATAAAAGTTGGTAGGTTTTTATTTCTCCAGTGTCAGGATTATTTACGTACAGAATTTTACTGTTCCCATTCTGACACAATACATGAAAGAAATAAACAAACAGTGTGAATGATTGGAAATAACTTTTATCAAAGCATTTAAAGTTCAAAATTAATATTTTATCTCACTTATTCCCTGTTTATTCAAAATCCATACACAATCCTTTTTTATTGGTGGGGTTGCAGCCTACGGAGCACTGAACATTCACTTGAAAATGTACACAAAATGTTATTATTCATAACCATCTGCATTATATACCAATTGCAAACATTGTATCTATACAGTCCAAATACATAAAAGACAACATCTACTACAAAAAAACACTTGAGGGTATATTTACTAAACTGCGGGTTTGAAAAAGAGAGATGTTGCCTATAGCAACCAATCAGATTCTAGCTTTCCTTTATTTAGTGCATTTTACAAAATGAAAGCTAGAATCTGATTGGTTGCTATAGGCAACATCCCCACTTTTTCAAACCTGCAGCTTAGTAAATATATCCCTTGATTTCATTGTATAAATGTAATAAATACTCTCAGGATGAATGAATGAATGAATCTCAGGAGTTCCTCTTGGTCATGGAGCTTGATCATTAAAACAAATGATCATCCAAGAACCACTGTATTTAAACACCATGAAAGAGCATGAGGGAATCCCATGAAAATGTGCATGCTCAATTAAGCAAACGTTTTATTAAAGAGGAAGTAAAGTCACCATTTGACAATTTGTAAAGTCTCTGTATTAATTATCTCAATAATGTAAAAGAAAAAAATTGGGGTGGTTATACTTATCTAAATATGCCCACTCTATTTCACTGTTAGGAGGGATGTGCTTCTCTAACGAAAGCAGCATAGTTTGAGTAACAGGTTTGTAGACTGTGTGGGTTGAGGGATTCATATACAGCAAAGTATCACTGATGTCACATTAGCTTGAACCATTGCATTCTCAACTTTTTGACCTGCATGAGATCCCATCAGGAAACTCTCCTAGATGTGAGAGAAGCCTCAGCTGTCTGTAGTCAAATAGGGAGGTAATACTTTATTTTTTAACACAGCTGCAGAAGAATGCCAGGGTAACGCTAAAAACATTATTTTATCTTTGTACCTCATGTCTGAAAATTTACATTTTAGGGTTTAGTGGTCCTTTAAGCATCCAAAATTACTGGGTACTCCTAAGTCATAGTTGCCTACTCCCAAATTTGAAGGCGATTTCCCAGACTCCAGGGAGAGCAGAGCTACCTCCCTTTTGAAGTGGACAGTGGCGAGGCTTAATGACACAATTCCCGTCATCCTGGCTCCACCCACCTTTATTATTAGCATTATTACATCCTAAATATATTAATTCCCATTTACAAAAAGAAAATGGACATACAATCTTAATGAAGTAAATGTAATGTTGTTGACCTAATTTATATATGTGTTCGCAATAATGTGACTGTCTTTTTTATTTCTTGTACCTTTAAATGCTGTGGCACAGTTTCTTTACATTACCATAGTTACCATTTACAGTCACATGACTGCTTGCACATCTTTTTATAGTGGGCCAGACATCAAATCCTGGGAGATGGAGCAGGTAGTTGCACAGAAAGGTTCAGTGATTTGCAAAAGGGCTATGATTCGTTATGGTGATATAAAAACATACAATTTAAATACTTCATACATGTAACATTTATTAATAGAAGCCCATTCACAATATTTTGTAATTTCACTGGATACTGATGCACTATTTGAAACAAATAATATATGTTTGTTTCACATTGTACACTTATTGTTCACTATATACACTTTAATGTGCATTAAATGTTATGACACTCCTTGTGGATTGTTAGAAGAGAATAACTATCAATCCTACACCTATTATAAATAATTATTATCAGCATTATGTTGCACAAAACATTCAGATAAATGGAATAATTTAAATGGTTACATATCAGATCTCTTGTTTTTTAACCTGCTAATAAGATGTTTGAATTATGTATTCTAAAACTTGAATGATGTGGAATTATATGCATTTTTCTGGATACGTCATTAAATTTTATTAATGATGGTGAACACCCATGTTGTATCCACTGAATTACATAGTAAATGGACATATAATTACCATTGAATTACAGACATTTTGTTGAACGTATGACAAATCTTCCAAAAGTTCTTCATTAGACATCAGACTACAGCTATTATCATCCATGTTCACATCTGTAATACTTGCAACAGCTGTCCTCAGTTCTGACTGAAAAAAACCCAAGTAAGATTCTGGATTGGTATAGTAAACAATATAAAATTAAACAAAATAATAGGTTACAGGATCTGGTCCAACTTAATTCTATTGAGTAGAATAACCAACCAACCACTATTTTATTAGAAATAGAACATTAAAAAAATCCAATGAATCCCAAATAACCAATGAAGTGCCACTTTCCATGGCAAGAAATACCATTCCTCTTTTGAAATTTCTACAAGCCTGATTTTTAATAAAATAATGATGGGGTATATTACCCTGGAAACCAGAAAAGTCACCAATACAGTACAGAGAAGGACACTGTGGGTAAGTTAATCTGCTTTTTTTTTTTTAAAAAAAAAAAAAGGCCCTTCTGTACCTGCTGGCTTGGTACAGGCCACCTTGACTCAGCAGGAAAACATTCATCTTACAGCCAACAGCAACGTATACCTGCAAGAGGCACACTAAGATTTATGCCATCACACAGAGCCAGTATCAAGAGCAATTGGTTTTTAAAGAAGTAATAAACCATTTAGCCAAACTGACAGCCTCATCCACTCATGAAGAGAAACCAATTCAAGTTAGTCTTTTCTTCCAAAAGATAACCCCAAATAAAGATGTGGAAGCAAATTCATTGCCTTTCAAAAGAATGGCATAACACAAGAAATGGCCAAAGGAACAGTGGGGCATCATTTCGGAGCTGTTTCTCTACATAGACACACAGAAAGCTTATTTCTGTCTTGGCAAGTCTAAAGCCGCTGATAATGCAACCTCAAAGGGATAGATTCGCAACAGAAATGGAGTTTCACCTGTTGGAAGGGTTTATCAATTTTACAATTGCCGACAATGTGGAGGAAAATTGATGTATTATGCAACAACTAGCTATTCACAAAGCCAAGAGACTAACTTAAATTTACTACAATGACTTGTTCTTTACTATGGGATACTTTTTAAAAATCAAAAAACAGACAATGCCTCACAGTTGACCAAAGTAAATGCACTGTAAATACACCAGGATTTCCATATTCCTTACTACTCACAAGCTGCAGGGGTAAATGAGCGAATTAATGGATTGTTAAAGGAGCAGATATGTAAGCTTATACCCACGCACACAAGGAAGAAATGGGATAAACTGTGTTTACACAGCCTTTGACATGCCTGAACAATAGGCCTTTGGCAGGTAGCACACCATTACAGAAAATGACCACACAGGGGGAAATTCAGCAAGAGAAATTGGTGGTCTTAGGGGAAGACAGGAGCTACAGTAAAAGTACAGCACTTAAAATATCAGTAAAGACTAGCCCATAGGAAACCCCCATGACAGACTTATTCCAAAAGCACATAGGGCATGAAAATAGCTGTAAATAGTGCCAAAATTCTGAACTAGGTGGGTTCCATTTAGCCTAAATATCCTAAAAGGTATGAACATAAAACAAGCCCACCACGTGGTCAGCACTAAGGACTCCAGACTGCAACCAGAGCTTAAAAGCTACTCCTGGGTTCAGAAGGGAAGGACGGTTGAGCAAACATTCAAATGAGAGAATATCGAGGGTATATGTTTTTGTCCTCACAGGTTGGTCCAGCATGCTAACAAGGCCGTAACTAGGGCTGTGCGATAGGGGCGACCGCCCAGGGTGCAATGCTGAAGGGTGGCGCAGTTTAGGAATATTTTAGGTTAACTTGATTAAAATTGAGGGCTAGGGGGGCGGCATTTATCTTTCTTGCCCCAGGCACTAGGATTCTAAGTTACGGCTCTGCATGCTAATGTAGGACTTAGTACTGGATGTTGTATTCTTGGCAGGCTGGAAAGCCATGGCAACACATTAGAGTGATTTTCAATACATATATACCTGACTTTTTAAATGATGTTCCACTTTTCTCTTTTGTCTCTTCTTTTAGGAAGGTTTGCAGCCTCCTGGCACAGATAAGTCCTATGGTATTCTATTTGAATACCATAGGCCTTTTTGTTTATCACTTAAAAATTGAATACATTTGTATTAATAATTTATAAATACATTGATCTTCCACAGTAGAGATAAATATAGAAGTATTCTTTTCCCATTCACTTTGTATCCTTAAAAAAGCCAAAAGGTAAGTATCTTATGTGTGGCAGGTTTACTGCCTCATACGTGTACTGTGAGACAAATCAGGGTGACTACAGATAAAAGGAAAAAAGGCATAACTAGGGGACTCCTCATTCTTTGTCCTGAGAGGTTCATGAAGCGACTGTATAATGTATAACATAGAAATAAAATCATCTGAACCAGGTCCTGTATAAAAAGGGTACCAAGAATTTAGGTTGTTAACTGTGTTGATCAAAACAGAAATTTTACTATTAAAAAGACTAAAAAAATGAGTACAGGCACAATGAGATGCTTTAGCATGCAACTGTAATGTAAGAGGCACAACTAAACATTTCTACCAGCTAGAACAGTCTCTGGCAACCTCTTGTGGTCATAAGTAGTATTAACATAGCATTTATAAGGAAATAAACTGATAGTGCAGAAGACTAACTACAGAGAATACTTTATTTAGCTCACAACACGGATCATGCACCAATATATAGGCCCAGGGGCAGATTGGGATCTTAAAGTGGCCCTGGAAAAAAGTTTGAAAGTGGCCTCATGTAGGCAAGGCCAAATAAATGGTAGGCGGGGCCCAGTATGTGTGTGCGTCCACTGTCCCTGTATGTGTGAGCGCGCACTGTCCCTGTATGTGTGTGTGCCCACTGTCCCTGCATGTGTGTGTGCCCACTGTCCCTGCATGTGTGTGTGTGTGCACCCACTGTTCCTGCATGTGTGTGCACCCACTGTCCCGGTCCCTGTATTTGTGTGCTCAGTATATGCATTTTCAGTGTTGGTACCAATATATGTGTGCACAGTGTCTATACCAGTATTCGCATGCCCAGTGTATGGGTGCTCAGTGTATGTGTGCCCAGTGTCTGCACTGGGCTATGTGTGCCCAGTTTGTGTACCTGTATATGTGTGTCCTGTTCTTGTCATTTTTACCACCTGTGAGTGTTGGTGTCTTTAGCTCAGGTGCTGCTTGTCTGGATCCTGGAATGTTGGGAGTTCTAAAAATGGGTACATGAAATTTAGAAACCTCTAACCGGCACTGGCGTTAAATCAATAACACCCACGTTTAATAATTAGGCCTCCCTCCAGCCCAAACATTAAAATAATAGTATTTACATTTGATAAATAGATCTATTTATCCAACCAGCCCTGACATTAAATTAATAGTATTCCTATTTAATGAATAAACCTATTTCCCACCCTCCAAAGAGCCCCAGCAGTAAATTAACAGCATTTATGTTTAATAAATATAACCATTTCCAACAACCAGCCCAGCGTTAAATAATTCATATTCACATTTAACAAATAGTCCCCTCCCCCAAACTCAACCACACATTCAATTAAGAGCCCCAAACCATCCCAGCATTAAATTAAAAGTTCCGTCACCTCACCCTAAATTAATAAGTCCCACTATTATATTAAATAGCCCCAGCATCAGCCCACGAATAAATGAATAGCACCGACCATTAAATAAGTAGCTTTGACCCTCTGTCCACCATTAAATTAATAGCCTACGTCCCACCCAAATTACAGTAGAGACCACTCCCACCCCAGCAATAAATTAATAGCATTTATGTTTAATAAATATACCTATTTCCTGCATACATCCCTGCCATTAAATAATTCATATTAAATAAATAGACCTCATTCTCCCCAAAAAGTCCCACATTCAATTAATAGCCCTCAAACCCCCTGCAGAATTAAATTTATGGTCCCATCACCCCATCTTAACTTAATAGGTCAGACCAATAAATTAAATTGCCCCACAATTACCCCACAAATAAAATAGCACTCATTAAATAAGCAGTCCCCACATGAACACCACCCACATTACATTAAGACTCCCCCACTCACTTCCATCACACACTATATTAAGACCCCCCTTCCATTCCTAACTCGCTTTATTAAGAGCCCTCCAATCACACTTACACACTGTATTAACATACCCCTCTCCCATCCCTCACACTTACCTTGTTACATCCACTGTGAGAGATGCAGACAGCCTCTCTTGCCGCTTATACATACATGGGATGGCACCTGTCAAGAGCTGTGTATCCCATGTAACTCCTGTCTAGAACACAGATATGAGGCGACAACCACACATGGAGATCCATGGCCACTAGACGGAAGGGGCCAGTCACCAGAGGGCCCCCTGACAGAGGGGGTCCTGGGAATGTGCCACCCCCCCAACCTTAATAAGGCCCCAGAATAATCCAGGAGGCAGGTGACTATCCCAGACCCTCCATATGTAAATAAATAATTTCTATTTTCTTTAAACACCCCCCCCCCTTCCCCCGCCCGAAAAAAAGGACATTAGGGAAAATTCCAGGTAGGTTCTATGGCCAATCCGTCCCTGTAAAGACCATGTATAAATGTTTTATGAGCCATGCTTTATTTAACAGTTTTTGGTCTCAACCCTCTCTTTGATGATCAGATGCCTTATTTATTAGGATGGCTCTCCAATGAACACACCATGGGTGAAGGTTCTGTGTGGCAACCCACGCTCAGAAGCCAAAAGTGGAAAACACCAGCACCAGGATATCCATGGATTGAGCCTCAAGAGGGAACAACCTCAGTAATCAGCCAAGTAGACTTGTATTAAGCTACAAGCTCATTGGTTAAGGTCTTGGGCATAAAATGGCTGGTTTATTAAATTACATTAGGCTGTCCAACTTGGTACAAAGTTCTACAAACGTAAGTGACAACGGAGGTCTGTGATGCACAACTGCAGATAACTTGACAGAGTTGCTTGGAGCTGCTACAAAAAATGGGAGCACTAAACGTGAGTATGTGCTAAAGATAATAGCATCAATAGGGTTGTTTTACCCTGTTGCCCCTATCCTGTATCTCCAAATAATTTTTCAGCTCAACACTGATTGAACAATCTCTGAAACAACAAAGTCTGTGAAGAATGGCACCTGGGCGGCAGAAAAGGAATGCACATGCAAATACAGTTTGGCTCTCAACCATTAGGGATTTGAAGGGAGTTACTGGGCGATTCAATACCTTATTCTGAAAAACTTTTGTTAAAACGATTGCATTAGTAGAAAGATCCACGGGTAAAAGCGTTGAGATGAGCTACTGCCACACCACCCTAGACATGCAGACCAAGTAAATCCAAGACAATGAGACTCCACCCAGTTCTTCAAGGCAACAAACAATTAAGATTTTGATCTGTATGAGGTGAAAATTTAGCTAAAGCAGCTTAGTACTTAAGTTTTCAAGAAAGAAAACATGTTGCGATTATTGGTTTCCTGAGCATTTTAGAATATTTAGGGCCTGGGTCATTAAGGAGAGCAAGGCAAAAAAAAAAGGAGTACATTTGATCCTGGACAAAAATCATGTTACACTGCAAGGGGTGCAAATTAGTTTATTATATTGCACATAAAAAATACTGGCTTTTTTGTCATGTTGTACACAAATACTTGATAACTTTATTTTATCTCGCACATGCCCAATCCCAGATATAAATATGTCCCCACATTTTAAATTTACCTCCTCTCCAATGCAACATGGTTTGCCAAGGTGCAAAGTTCTCCTTTTATTTTTCATTTGCTCTCTTTAATGACTCAGGTACTTCAGAGCGCATCCAGCTTATAAGGAATTCCAAAATAAGTGCAAAATCCAAACATTACTGGACATTTTTTAAAAAAAATAACACTAGAGAATATCAAAGTACCCCTGAGAAAAAGCTTGATTTAAAGAGTAAAGCAGTTGGAAGTAGAGAGAATAAGAGATGTCACTATTTATAAAACATAATGTGCCTGATTTATCTTTGGACATAAGTCCCTTTACATACC
The DNA here is from genome assembly GCF_038048845.1 of Mixophyes fleayi. Lineage (NCBI taxonomy): Eukaryota > Metazoa > Chordata > Amphibia > Anura > Limnodynastidae > Mixophyes > Mixophyes fleayi. Next base: position 41,913,598 of record NC_134411.1, on the reverse strand, counting down.
ATATAGTGAAATAGCTCTGTGCATGCTCAGAAATGGACTTTACACTAATGAATGCATTTGCATGCAATCCATGTCTGAACACAAATGATACTTACTACTGCCTGCGTCTTCAGAGGAAGAATGGGGAGGGAAGGAGCGGATTAACGTAGGCAATGTGCAGTAAAAGGGTGCCGTGGGCGTGCCAGCGGAGATGCACAGAGTCAAGTCCGTGTTCTCTTAAGCATGTGTATTTTAGCTGTATCACTTACACCAGCTACAGGACAGGTGTAGGTGCCGACTGATAGTGGTGATTGTCAAGGTATCCTCTTTGTACTGAAAACTACACGTATGCCTGCCACTAGATAGCACAGAACATGTGTGTGTAAGTGAGAGAAACTATAAAAATAGATTGTATGTACAGTACGCATTGAGAACAGATTTATTCATTTATTATACAAAAAAATGTAAACACATATTTTAATTAATGATTATAGTATTAAGACAAGTTAATTTATTTTCTAAAACATTATTTAATTGCATGCGCCCTGCTGGAACTTTATAGCCAGAGCATACTTACACTCAGATTCAACTGGATATGTATATTGAGATCTGCATGTATTTGAATATGGTCTTACGTGTGCACAAGTTACATTCGTGTTTTTTAAACACAAGTTGAGTTCAGGTTGTGTCGAAGATGAATCAGACCCAATATGATTTTTTTTCCATTTTTCACTTTTTCATGTTTTTCTTCAGAAAACAACAAATCACATCAATAAGCAAAGAAACGACAGACATGAGATGAACAAAGCAAAGAACTGAAAATAGTATGTCAGTGCTATTTCTAAAATAAACAAGGCAAGAGAGACAGAGAGAATAAAGGAAACTTACATATTCTTCACTAGAAGTTCTGTATGAGGTCTGACAGCTTTCTGTTGACAAAATAATTAAAAAGATGTTCTCATTTTTTCTATTCAGGCTACTGTAAATTTTAAATAGCAGCAGTCTACACACAGTGTTGTGGAGGCAGACATTATGTGGGCTGAACCAACATTCATGAGAACTGCAAATGCGTACAGCAGCCTGTCAATTCATTAGGAATCAGTGAGGCTTCAAGAAATGTTTTATTGGGAGATAGCTTCTCCAGAATTACATTGAAATATATATTTGACACAGGACAATATGCTCAAACTGCAAAACACACCATTTCTGATTCAATTTTGTTTAAATGCTTTCCATGAACAATGTTATTCTTTCTAGAATTAACCTTAGTATTATAACAAAATGTTTATCAAACTGGGACAGTATATGGATATTAAAGTAAACCACTAATGGATAGTAATAGATGCTTGAAATTATTTGATGTAAAATTTATTTGATGTGAATGACGTCATATCCTCTGTACAGCGCTGCATAATGTGATTGGTCCTGTATACCGATCAGCCTCAACGTTAAACCCACCTGCCTATTATTGTGTACGTACCCCTTGTGGCACCAAAACAGCTCTGACTTGTCGAGGCATGGACTCCACAAGACCTCTGAAGGTGTCTTGTGGTATCTGGCACAGATCCTTTAAGTCCTGTGAGATGGGGCCTCTGTGACAGGACAGACCGCCTATGCCACCCTGTATGTTGTGTTATTAGGGACCATCTAGGCTTGCTTTGCCACCATTCCCTTTCTTTATCCCAAATTGTGCCCCTCATGTCGCAGTAGGAGGAGCCTGCTGCAACCACTAGGCTCCTTTGCCAGCACCTAAAACCGGTTTCTTCTGGGTAATTCTCGCTGCTTCCTTTAGAACATGGTTGCTATAGATGGTTCCCCTTGGCCTATCACACTGGCCAGAGCTGCAAGGTAGCGGGCAGAGCGTTGGTAGGTACTTGAATGTTGGGTTCCAACCTCAGAACAGCCGGATAACAGATTAGATTGCTCTAATCTGTAGGTCACTGTCACGACTTTGAGTAATATTAATGGATCCCTTGTCCCTGCCGAGATGGAACTCACTCAGGAGTGCGGAGTCTAACGGGTAGGAGGTTTTCGCCAGTGACCCCCGCAAGGGGATATGAACTTCGCTGCTCCTGGTCGCGGTCTCCCAAATGAGTACTGGCTGGGTAGTAGTGGAGCTTAAAACACAATAGGTTGATACAGATGTTCAGAGAGAATCTGGATACATGAGCTAATAGAGCTGGTAGCAGGACTGAGATACAATAACAGCAATATGGATGATGCAACAGGATATTATAATAGACACGATGTAGCTGAATGGAAGAGGTAACTCAGGGCAACTGCAAGCACGGGAACACAGGAACTGGTCAGATCGAAATAATGGATCACAACACGCTACTCCACAATTGGTAACTCATAGAGACTGCAGGGAATATAGTAGAGCAACAGTTCAACAGTGATAATAACGGAGATAGAACTTAGCTGGACCAAAGTTAGTAACTCAAAGTATCACAGATGAATCACTGATACAGCGGCAGTTCAAACGAAGGTAAAAGAAATTAGAACTTGGCTGATCCGTAGATATACTCAGAGCAAGCAATAAAATCACTGACACAGCAACAGTTCAAACAATGATAATAATAGTATGGAACTTAGCTGATCCGTAATGATGATTCAAAGCTGCAGACGAGTATTGGTGCAGCGGCAGTTCAGTAAAGTAGATGACGAGAAATAGAACTTTTAGCTGATCCGTGAATGGTGATTCAGAATAGCAGACGAGTCACTGGCACTGCGTCAGTTCAAATGTAGAAAGAGCAGAGGCATTGAACGTTGATCCACAGTTGGTAATTCCGAGCAGCGGAGATGAGTACAGGTGAAGCAAGCAGTTCATTAAACAGTTCAGTGTGTGGAGATAACGAAGGAGTGAAACGTAGCTGATCCGTGCTTGAGTAGTACAGCAGCAGTCCCAAATAACAAGGTAATGGAGGTATTGAGCTGGCTGGAGGAAAATGGAGTAGAAGAGCAGCAGCGATGAGTCCAGGTATAACAAGCGGTAACAACAATGAGTATAGCTGATTCCAGACGTTCAGCAAACACAGGTGAGAAGACCACAGGAAGCCAAATCCTACTGAGAGTGGGTAATTCAAGGAACAGACAAAGAACAGGGAGCCATGGGAGGTTTAACTAGCGCTCCAAAATGCTAGAACCAACGGGAACAGGTAGGAGGTCCTAAGCAAAAGTAACAGGTAGCACCTGTGCAGAGAAACTACAAGTGATGCCACAATAATGAAATAGTAGGTTTGATCACCGCTTACAAGAGGCAGGTAACAGCACCGGTACCTGTTTGTGGGACTGGCGTGTGACAGTCACAGGAATTACAGTGATAAACCAGCATCAAAGCAGGATCTTGAAGCAGTGATATTTTTTTAGCTCAAGTGTCCTAATCAAAACAGTTACACACGCCAGTTTGTGGTACTAGTGATCTTTCCAGAAGTTCGATAGTATACTGCTACATTACATAGTCAAACAGTCTGCTTTTTATACAGATTTACATAGATACCCTGGCAGGAGGCAATCCAGCCTCCTGCCCCTCTAACCAATCCAGGTGCTTCATGCAGCCTGCACATAACTCAAGTTTTATATTGAATGCTTACCATCAGGATATAACATTTTCTCTAATCTCGCAATTTAACCTGCAAAATTCACATTCACCTGTGATCACTTGCATCATGAGTCTTACACACATAAGGAGACTACCAGCCAGTCTAATAACCTCCACCCTCCCCCCGTTCTTTCAGACTCATCAGATGTGTTGGTCATTCAGCGATGAAAAGGTCTAATTGATATGAGATTACCTGCTGTCTCCAAAATCTATACATTTTCATACAAACACATACCAATATATAAAAAAAAATAACTACATTTGCAATGATGTAAATTGGCGCCTGCACCACTAACTGAAATACATTTCTACAATAAATTATTTCTACGTGATCCAACCTCCATGGCTCGGACTCATTTTTCCAGCAGATCCCACAGAATCTCGATTGGATTGAGATCTGGGGAATTTGTAGGCCAAGTCAAGGGGCGCACGCAGGGGGGGGGGGGGGGGTTCTGGGTCTCCAGAAACCCCTCCCCCCGCTAAGGAAGTGCCCCACATAGCGGCACTCTACTATACAGCAACCGCGGCGCTGTCAAAGAAGCGTCCACGACGGTGCTGCATATACAGCACCGCCGCGGACGCCTCTTTGACAGTGCCGCGGCTGCTGTATAGTACAGAGCTGCCGAAACGGATCTGCTGTGCATGCGCAGCAGCTGTCTCGGGGGGTTTTTTGTTTTGTTTTGGGGTGGGGGGGAGGGGGGAACTAAAAATCCTGCGTGCGCCCCTGAAGTCAACACTTTGAACTCTTTGTCATTTTTCTCCAACCATTCCTGAACAGTTTTTGCCATGTGGCAGGGCGCATTATCCTGCTGAAAGGTAATACTGTTGCCATGGAGGGGTGGACTTGGTCTGCAATGTATATAGGTAGGTGGTTAATGTCAAAATAATATCCTCATGAATACCAGGATCCATGGCTTCCCAGCAGAACATTGCCCAGAGCATCACACTGCTTCTGCCGATGTGCCTTCTTCCTATAGTGTATCCTGGTGCCATCTCTTCCGCAGGTAAACGATGCACCTGGTCATACACAAGATCTAAAAGAAAACGTGATTCATCAGACCAGGCCATGTTGTTCCATTGCTCCATGGTCCAGTTCTGGCGCTCACATGCCCATTATAGGTGCTTTACCCATACTTTTGGAGAAGCTCTGACCCAGTCGTCTAGCCATCACAATTTGGCCCTTGTCAGAGACGCTCAAATCCTTACACTTGCCCATTTTTCCTGCTTCCAACAAATCAACTTCAAGAACTGACTGCTCACTTGCTGCCTAATATATCCCACCCCCTGTCAGGTGCCATTGTAACAAGATAATCAATGTTATTTACTTAACCTGTCAGTGGTTTTAATGTTGTGGCTGATAAAAAATAACAATAATAGACCTTAAAATGTAAAGTTAGTGATGATGACGTATACAAAAAGTTATCAGAAATAAAATTCCCTTTACCGTTTACAGATGTACTTTTATATCACAAAGTCATGGTGAATTTAAACTATGCTGCTTAATAGCTTTTATGATTAAATAGATAATCTGTCCTACTATAAACTCTATTGACAGAGACACTCTAGCTCACTATTTAGTGAATAGATATTACAGGTGTGAATGATGGGATTATTTACATGGTTTAAATATACTCTCTGATTAATAGGGCTTATCAAATATATAATATATAGGAGCATATTCAATTGTTGGCGTTATAGCCAAAAATCTTGCGGCGCGCACACTATTACCGTCATTACGGACGGTAATAGTGCGCCTAAATACCGGTATTACGGTACTTTTCTCGCTGGATTTCAGCTCGCGGCTCAGGGAGCGGCGAGCTGAAATCCAGCTTACTATTACCTTAATACTGGTAATAGTTTTTCTGCTGCGGAAACCGCGGACAATTTAATATGCCCCATAGTGTAATATTGTAAATTTACACAGCAACAAGTGACGATTACAGTGGTTGCACTGTATTTTATTTAGAATTTATTCACAATTTTCTATCTGGTACACTTTTCTTTCTATAATTTTATAATGAATATTTTACTTGTGATGGCATCGTGATAATTTAGAGCAAATCAATAAAGATGTAACTTTTTAATAACATTCCCCTGTGCACCACAATATAGTGACCACATCTGTCTCCAGGTATACCAAACATACAAAATAATAAAACTTTCTTTACCGTTTACAGATGTACTTTAAAGTCATGCTGAATTTACTCTTGAAAGTTATGAAGCAGCATAGGTTATTTTTAGAGAGTACCTACCTTCGCTATAATTAGAAACATTTGGAGGCTTAGGAAGTCCGGTAAGTGATTGCAAATAGTTATCATCTGGACTTGTAAATTCCTTATAATGAGCTGTGAATGGGCTAAAATCCTGTAATAGAACAAATATTATACAACATAAAGATTAACATTATATTTCAATAAAAAAAATGCATGGTTTAGAAGCATCACGATTGTCCTTATCAATGACACAGTTTAAAAATACAGAAAATACAAACCATCATCATCAATCAGCCAGCGGGACTATGCCTAGATCATTTTATTTCCAGGGTACTGGACTTCACAGTGGAATAGCACTGAATCCACACAAGTTTAGGCATTCAAACAATTAGAAGATCAGCACACTCAGGATTCTGATTTGGTTACAAAATCCCTCTTTATTTCAGTTGCAGAGAGTCAAAGTACAAAAATACATACATCATATTCCCTCTTTTTATACAACGTTTTACTAATCACAATGCTTTTCCAGTACCATGTGCTCATTTTTAATGTAAACACCTGAGTGTAATGCTGTCAACTCTTTCATTACTTCAACTCACTAATCCTTTAGGATTGGACACTAAGTGCCTGATTCATGTTCGGACATACAGTACGTCCATTTGCCTAGTGTATCATGCGTGAAATAGCTCTGCACATGCTCAGAAACAGACCTTATGTCAATGAACACAATTGCATGCAATTCATATCTGAACACAAATGACACTTACTACTGCCTGCAACTACAGAGGCAGAATGGCAGAATTATACAAATATAGCAATAAATCAAGAATGAGCGCTGATGTATACCAAAGAGCTGCCTAAGTCTACATAAGGAGCCACCTGCTCCCCAAACAAATTCACAAATAAATTGATGACTTACAGCGCTGGAAGGTTCACACAGATAGAAATGCCAGCATCAAACAGGACACTGTAACACAAAAATGGAATGGACATCGAGCAGTAAAGTCCCAACAATTAATAAAGGGTCCAAATATTTTCCAGTTCCCTCTTCCAAGTGAGTTCAAGTTAACCAATTACAGGGTAACCACGTGAGGGACCCCCCCCCCCCCCCCTGGATGTATGCTTACAAACTGGTTTCTTTAAACACAGCACATCAGCCAGATGAAAGACACGATATCTGCATTCACCAACGATACACGATACACATGTGCAAAAAATAAAAGATCATAGCATAATACCATTTATTGATCATAAAATTTTAAAATATATAATCCACAGGTTTGGTCTGCTTCTAGGAGTGTACCTTGAGTAAAAGGATTACAGCGCACATAACAGGGTAATTACGCAAAGTTCAATAGGCTTTTACTGGCTGCCGTCCTCCTCAGGTAGTCCCAGCGTTAGTCTCCCCGTCAATCCGACGCGTTTCGAATCATTAAGATTCTTTTTCAAGGCAGAATTAACGTGGGCCATATACAGTTGGGGTGTGCCAATGGCATTCCAATGCAGATATGACCAATTGATCTCCTGGTTTCTCATAAGTACACTTGGTTTTAGTCGTATCATTTGCACCAGCTACAAAGAAAGTGTAAGTGCCGAGTGATAGTGATGACTGACACTATCGGCATAGTCTGCGTTAAAGACTACACACGAGATCCATAAGCTAGCACAGAAGACATGTATCAAGTAAGAGACTATAAAAAGACATTGTATGTAAAGTACGCATTAATAGCATCTTAATTTATTTAATGTTCTTTTCAAACCATAGTTTTATTAATGATTATACTGTTAAGACTTCTTCATTTATTTATTTTTTATGCTGATGGGACCTTATATTGCACATATGCTTGTGCATATACTGCAGTCTGTTCTCTCTGTCTACGTACGACAAGTACTGTGTAGACAGATTCAGATTCAAATGGAAACCTATCTTGAGATCTAGTTCAATTTGTATACGGTGGGAAATAGGCTTAAGTTCTGTGCTCTTTTATAAACCACACCTTGTGCAAATTGGGTTTACACTTAACCATAAAACCTATTTGGTTTCTTTTTGCTGTGAACTTTTTCTCCCATTCATTCCAATCTAGCAGTCTCAAATGACTACTTATTTATATCACAGATTTACAATATGCATTCCTCATATCCGACAATATTATTTTGGCATTCATCCAACTTCATAGGACACATTAGTCTTGTTTCAATTAATTATATAAATATTACACACTTTCCAACATTTGTTGCTAATTTACATATGTATTACATCTCTTATTTTAAATGACTCCACAAATGTTACATATCTCCCAAGCTATTCACTGGTCTGTATTCACCATTATTTTATTTTTTTGTGCTTTCCATTTATAATTTCACTGAATCAGCTGTTATTGTACTTTTCACAAAGTTTTCACTGATTTGTATATGCATTGCACCCTTTTATTGCTATTATCATTCACTGAACACTGCATATTCTCTGTGTGTTGCTATAATTTCTGTAAAAGATCTTCCTCCCAGTTGTTATTTGATTTCACAAATTATATGTGTCCCATATATTTTCTCATTCTCATATCCGGAATCTATATCTACCTATTTATTATTTCTGCCTCATATTACCCTGAAGTTACAAAGTAAATTATTTTCCGTTGCATTAACTAGAGATGCTCACTGACCCCCGTGTTTTGGATCTGGATTAGCTTCGTGTTTTGGTTTTGGCAAAACTGCCCTTGCGTGTTTTGGTTTGGTTTTGCAAATTGTTAAAAATTACATTTTTTGGGCTAAAATAACATAATTTAGTGTTCCACCTGTTTCTTGGATAAGTGGGGTAATTCTACAGCTAATAAATGTCAACGAGCGCTGACCCCCCCAGGATGTGTGCTTTTAACAGGCACACACCAATCCAGGGTGGCAGCCAACGGTCTAAAAAGAGCTATTGAAATCAACAGCAAAAAAGGCAGTTTGGTGTCTGTCTGTATATTACAACCTACATTTATAGCTAAATAGAAAAAAACCAGCCTGCAAAGAATGGACAATCAATAGAAATGGTCAAAGCATCTTTCCTGATTGGCTCTAGATTACACCCAAACCTTATTAGTGAAAATTAGGAAAAATACAGTATAATCCCTAGTAGGCCATCCTTAATTCTACAGCTACACACGCCAATCCAGAGTGGCAGCCAACAGTTCTAAAAAGAGCTATTGACCATTCATAGTAAAAAAAGGCAGTTTGGTGTCTGTCTGTATTTTACACCCTACATTTATAGAAAAATAGAGAAAAAAGCAGCCTGCAAAGACTAACATAAATAGAAATGGCCAAAGCATATTTTCTGTTTGGGTCTAGATTACACAATACACTTATAGTGAAATTGACAAAACAGCAGCCTGCAAAGACTGTACATTAAATAGAAATGTCCCAAGTCCCTTTTCTCTTTGGGGGTAGATTACACCCTACACTTATAGTGAAAGTTTTAAAAACATGTTGTCATCATCATCTTCAGCATCATCCTCACCCTCATCAGTGTGTACATCATCATCACAGACTATTACATTTATCTCCGCTGAAATCCGCCATTACAGAAGTGTCAGTACTTGGATGTATTTGACGGTAAAGGCCTTCCTCGTGGAAGATATAGTTCATTTTGATGAACATCACCTTTTCCACATTTTTCGGAAGTAACCTCCTACGTCGATCACTGACAAGGTTCCCGGCTGTGTTGAATACTCTTTCAGAGTACACACTGGAGGGTGGGCAGCTTAGGTATTGCAAAGCAAGTTTGTACATGGGTTTCAAAATGGCTTGTTTTTCTTCCCAGTATGGAATGGGACTGTCATACACTTCCATATCAATTTACTCTTCAAAATAATCTTCCACCATCCTTTGCATGTTAATAGTAGGATTTTTGGGCAATGGGGAAAATGTCACACCCCAAGCACTTGTAGTGCAAATTCAGAAATATATACTGCTGGTATAGAATTATTTCAGTACCAGAAAATAGCTTTTTACTACAGGGGAATATGTGACACCCAACACTTGTAGTGTAAATTCAGAAAGAAATTGTGCTGGTATATTACAATTTCTGCAGGCAGAAAATAGTTTCTTTAGGAGGGAATATGACACCCCAAACAGTTTATAATGTTTGGAAAAATGCCTCCTCTACACTCCTCTCTTCCTGCTGTAATAACTGTTCTCTCCCTGCTCTAATCCTGCTACCTAACCCTTCTCTGTCCCTCTGTCAAACGGCGCTGGATTGCTGTGGAGGCGGCTATTTATGCATTTGAAACATCGTGAGAACCGAGCTCCGAGATCAGACGACGTCACAATGACGTTTTGCCTCGTTTTCAATTCCAAATCGGCGGGTGAGTACCGAGCTGGCTCGGTACTCGGATACCTGAAGTTCGGGCGGGTTCGGTTCTCGGGGAACCGAGCCCGCCCATCTCTAGCATTGACTAAGTACTAGCCACCATGATTGCATCCTCATGGCGCGTATTCCTGACGTACTTTTGCTTCTTTTGTCAAGGGATCCTACATATCATCCTACACGTTCAGTAAACACCAGTAAGAATACATAGAGAAAGCTAAGAAATAGATGTATTTAATAAACAAATAACCTGCAGTACTATCTTAAATTGCAAAGCATTTTTTTTGAAAATGTGATGTAAACATTTAAAGGACAAAAAACATATTAGTGCATGTAAACAAGAGAAAAAAAAGTACTCTCTCTCTCTCTCTCTGATAAAGGGCACTCCACCATTAATTCATTACATTGATGCAATAGGTTTAAGACCATATTCCTTTATTAGTAAAATTAAAAAACATATCTTAACACATTAACCATTATCCATCGAAATATTAAAATAAAAAATAAGAAGTGAAAACAGTAAGAAATAGGTGATTAAAAGATATGTGAGTTAACACATCAAGAAGGAAGCTCTTGAAATTATTATTTTTATTTCCTTTTCCCCTCCATTCAGAAAAGTGAGTGGCAATCTCAGCAAGAAAAATTTCTATATTCGGGAAACTATCATGTCATACTTCAAATGTTGTGACCTTTGACAAAATTCTTGCAATAAAAAGTCAATTATAGAAAGAGTTTGTATCATACTTAATGTTGTGTTACATTTTAGAGAATTATTGCAATAAAATTCTTCATTAAAGGCACATTATGTTCAAAACACATAAGCCAAAAGGTCTTAAGCATTAAAAGAATAAAAACTAAAAAATAAATAATTAAAAAAAACAGAACATGGATATGGTTTATTTTTTAGTAGTTATTATATTTTTAGTGTTTATTCTAATTATCAGTCATTATATCCCTTAGGAAATGTAGTTTTTCTTCTCAACTGCCGATCATTATTTCAATCAAAATAAATAATTGTCATTTATGACTATTAATCAGATCAGTAAACAAAGGATCATATAGCAGATTATTACACAACAAAGCTATGAGAATAATGCAGGAAACAAGCCCTCCGTTATAGTAACTGTGACCTGTATCACCATTGATTCATTACTACTCCCAGCAAACTATTGTGGGAAAGGGAGATCATCAAGGCCTGATTAAGGGTTTTGGCCACCCTGAGCTAATACACCCCTCACCCCCCTCCCCCCCAGCTATTTCCTTATCCCCTCTGCAGTGATTTTTCTTACTCCCCCCCTGCAGACATTAGTCTTACAACCCCCTTCAGCCATTGTCCCCCCTGCAACCACTGTCCTTACTTTCCACCCTGCATCCATTCCCTCCCCCTGCAGTCATTTTCCTTACATCCCCTTCAGCCATTTTCCTTAACCCCCTTGTAGCCATTTCCCTCCCTGCAGAATTTTCCTTACCTTACACCCTATACACCCCCCCCTCGCCTTGCAACAATTTTCCTTACCTCCCACCTTGCATCTATTCCCCCCTCCCTCTGCAGCTTTTTCTTACCTTCCCCCTCTGCTACTTTTTCCCCCCATCCCCCTCACTCAATCACTTACCCCATTACAGCAGTTCGTCTTTTATGACAGGTAGCCTGCAGGAAATCCACTTGCCTGTCAGTGCACAGGCAGAAGATGCTTAGTCAAGTCTGCATGGGATTTACAGTCAGGCTTCCTGTCTGCATAGTGACAGTCGGGGCCGCCCCCTTTCAACCATTGAGGGGCTCCTAATATCCTCCCTGTATTAAAGAATAGTAAAATGAAATAAAGTCAATTAAGGAGACGGTAAATGGAAGCAGAAAAAAAACCCTAATGCCAGACAGCCACGAAGCACATCATTTTAAGAAAAACCACTGGTAAAATGGCTGTGCTAGACTTCAGGTCTCTGCTGATGATTTCTCACTATGTCAGGATCAGGAGTCTCTGATGGAATCCCTGACAAGCCTTGGTAACTATTTTAGGCTAATGGCTAATACAGGCAACAGCAAAGGTGGAAACGGTTTGGCAGTAAAAGCGGGTAGTAAGGATGAGGAGGCAGACAGGGGTAACAGCAAGACAGGATATGAGGAGGTAAGAGGAGAAGAGAGAAATAAGCAGAGAAGTGCAGGGTCCAAGTTCTGCAGCAATTCCAACTGAAAGTGCTGTCTTCCTCTGTGCCTTTTAAGACTTGGCCCGCCTAGCCCACCTCTAGCCCTGCCCACTCCCCTACTACTGGCCTCCTCAATCTTTAATACCCATTCCCCTTTCTCTCCCACTGAAACTATCTTAGGTCATAGTTTTGCCACCCAAAGTTGTTAGAGTATTTAACTAAGAAAGGGCTCAGAAATGTGCCTCGTACACCCAATTTGCAACTAAAGTAGGAATCATCAGTGTAGCAGCGCAGCAAATTTACAGAGGCAATATGGTGTTTTTAATATTTGTCTACAGGAATACCAGTCAATTATCTTCTTTAAGTCTACATTACATCTACAGGATAAGTTTTTTTTCATAAATGTGCTTACAAGGCCCAATGGAGACAGCTTTACCTCCTTACCATATGGGTGAAAAGGCATTTACAACAGTTTTTTTAAATTTCGGAAATGTATGTCTCCAACATTATTCCATTTCATGCTTTCATTTTTTTGTCATTAAATAGTAAATATCAAACAAACCGTTTTTTTGTTAACTTACAGTAAAAATGTTAACATCAAGTTGTGATCTTCCACTTTGATTGAATGTGTCTAGTAGTGTGGTGGCACTATTTTGCAGTGCTATTGTAGGAGAACACAAATCAACACTATATAAACTGGATTGCACATGCTCATGTCCACAGTCGACCTCAGGAATTTCTATTCCTGGCTTCAGATTCAAAGAGTCAATAAAAGCTGGTGAGTATTTGAAGTTATCCATTCTTATCACCTGTATTCAAACTGAAAATGTCATCAAGAGGATGCAGATGTTTAGTGATCACATGTATGTTTCCACAATCAACATAAATGTCTTCATTGCTAGCCATAGAAAGAAAGTCATATTTTTCTGGTATACTGATAGCTGATGTAAAGTCATTAGGAATTTCACCTGTGAAACAAAGGTAATTAAATACTATATACTGACAAACTTCCTGAAACTATATACTATATATCAGGGGTAGGCAACCCCCGGCACACGTGCCAGACGTGGCACTTGGACCACTTCTTTCTGGCACTCCGGAGGTCTGCAGCTGCCTTACTAAAGCAACCAAAGATAGTCGAAATGCAACAGTTCCATTTTGATAATCTTCAGCAGTTTTAATGAATCGGTTCCATGGTTCCCTTGTGGAACGAATGATGTGTGGATGTGCGTGCGGAGTCTCCAGAGAGTAAGTATGAGGCATAATATAAACTTGAAGCACAACTTTGTGGCACAATATAAAATGGGGGCACATCTATGCTGCATAACATGAATGTTTATTTGTTGGTCTTTTTACTATTAACATTACCATGATATCAGCATGATAAAATAAGAAATACATATACATGCACACATACAACTGGCACTCCTGGGCTTGAAAAAAAATATTCTAGCACACTGATAGAAAAAGGTTGCCAAGCCCTGCTATATATCATACAATCACTGGTATACTCCCTCATGGCATTCTGATCGCTATAACAAATTAGATTTTATTGTACACTTACATTTTAGTCACCGAAAACAATTTAACTATGTAATAGGTAAACCTCCATAGGTCTAATTAATAAGGAATAGAATACAAAGTTCACTATGGTTAACATGAAATCCACGTCAATAGAAATTGTGACTCTTGGAAAAATATATATCAATGGGAAACAAAGAAGTATAAAAAAGGACAACAAGTTCACATAGGTGGGTTGGTAACAGCACTTGTGACTGTCAAAGGAAAAGAGAAGGAGATAAATTACATTTCTGCCTGTACAATTCTGCCATATGAATCTCAACTATATTTGTTCTAATAAAGGGGAGGAGAGAAATGCACCAAAATAACACAATTATATATTTGGTATACTATTCTGTGGGATAAATTTAAAGTTGCGCCTTACCGAAGGTAATACGGTACCACAATAACACAGAAAATCAGCCTTATTGTGGCGACGCGGATTACCTTTGCGATCACGGAATTTAAATTTAATATGCCCCTTTGTGATTTGGGGGCCTACTTAAGTCGCAATGAGCTATAACACCTGCAAAAGCCCCTTCCACAGCTTTTTATTACTTAACAAAGGGTTAAAGTTGGAAAAACCATAAATTTCTCTGACATTAACCTAATTATCAGAGCTTACTGCTGTCCCCATAGACCTCTATGGGGATAGCAGTATTAGTCAATTCATTAAGTAAGCCAGTGGATCCCAAACTTTCTCAGTTCGAGGCACCCCTAGGGTCTCAATAATTTTTTCAAGGCACCCCTAAGCCAAAATAATTACCAAGTAGTCCCCTGCCTTGGTTACCACCGGCCCTAGCCACAGCACCCCTGTGAGATCGCCGTGGCACCCCAGGGAGCCATGGCACAGTTTGGGAACCACTGAAGTCAGCTATGAAGAACTTCAACACAACCTCAGGATGACATTACTTGTCATTTTCAATGACAACCATCTAAAGCCTTTCTGGATTTGCTGGATTCATCATAGCACTTTCTGAACTTGCTGTCAGCATTAGTCTGAAGAGGAAGTGAGGGTCTACTGCGGCATAGGGGATGTTTTGGGCAGCGGCATTATGTACCGTTGTGATTTGCAGCAATACACGAGGGATGCAGCCATAAATAGACCCCTTGGTCTGGAATAACTATAACACATACCATGGGAACAAGTTGGCAGGTTATAGTGCTTTGGCACTTGCTAGGGACATTATCATTTTTATATTACCGTTTACCTAGTAGCTCATGAAAAGGTTCATGAATGACGTACACAGGAATAACATCTACAGGGCGAGCATCCTGAATGTTTGGTATCTATCGCGACATTTAGATATGTTCCCACTTACATCCCTAGCAGTAAGGTTATCTCAAACATCAATAACGTGCTGCCACTTAGTGGAGGAGAATGAGAACTCGAACAGTAAGTAAGAGGATGGTCACAGCGCACGCGGATGACAATCCACAACGTCAACGTCTCTTCAACTGCCGCTGCCCACACCACGTCGAACGCAGTAACGCCCTAATGCCTGCGATTGGCCTTCTTTGGCTTCCGTAAACCGGAAGTGCTCATCGACGCCCCTCCCAGGGTGCAGTGTCACGTGATTTTCAAGAGCTGCCGGTGAGTGAGATCACGTGACGTCACCATCACCTATATCGTTATATTTAAATATAGAATTTTGTGGCTATTATAAAGGACTGTGTGCTATTATTATACGCGTATAGCCACAAAGCTGTATAGTGACTGGTATATAGAGATTTATAAAGCTACATATATTGTACATATGTTCTCATTTAAATATCTCGGATTGTATTGTTTCTTGTTACTGACATTTTTGTTTACATAAAAAAGCATATATTTATAAATACATCTGCGTTCACAGGTATGTGTTGACGTTTCTGTCTTATAGACCAAATATGATCTCTGTGTTCACATCCTCCACAATGTATGTGAATATCGTATATTGCTTGATGTGTTTAAATTTGCATGTTAACTCTATGTGGTCTTAATTTAATTTATCTATTATGGTGCACTGTAGGCACAGACCATGTCATCTCAAAGCTTGTGAGAAACAGACAGCTAAGAGTCAGCAGTTTACTAAATGGCACTATGAGTACATTTAAAAATGAATGTCAAGTAATTATTCATTAAACAGCCCAAACCTGCATACTAAATACAATAATATTGTTAACAATAAAAATGTTGTTTACATAAATACTTCCTAGTGGGTGAATGATTCATATTTATATACCACTCACTGTGTTTGTTTTGTATTTTGTTTTTCAGAAATGTCTCAGTGTTCAGCGCTGGATAGTCTCATAGAGATGGGATTCTCCCAAACCAGAGCGTAATGTCTAAAATTTTCACTGTCTCCCTAACTCTTTACACATTGTTCTTCCTGCCATTGTCTGTTACATACCATGACCATCATCCCCTAAATTCTTAATATTCCCTCCAAACAACATTATCTATTTTACCTGTGTCATATTGCCATGCCAGGATGACAGTTTTTACCCAACTGTGGTACTAGTTTAGCAATTGTCTTGCTAGGCTTTTGTTTTGCCTTTACTTGGGTCCATACGTCTTGAATTTAATTTAAAAAAAATAAGATTGATGTACGGGAGTTGGGGGCGTTATACATTGGTAACTATATACTATCCATCCTTAATTATTTGTTCTTCATATTGAATTTCTCCTCAGCGTATACACACATTACATCCCCCATTCCCAGGAATTACCCATTTTCTGTTTTGAAAAAATGTGCTGTAAGGCATAGCTACCATCCAGACAATTCATGGATTGCATTATAGGTAGTTAAAATTATTGATATGGTTTATAGCACATTTGTGCTAATTGCACCATGTTATTGCATAATCCTTGATGCTATCTGTTTGTTTAATAGGGAAAAGGCAGTGGCTGCCACTGGAAATCAAGGAATAGAGTCTGCCATGGACTGGTAAGCAGAATTATCGCTGTGTACGTATTATAAGGAAATTCCTGTACATTCTGCCATTTCATTGTGGTTGTTTCAGGCTAATGGAACATGAAGATGATCCTGACTTAGATGAGCCAATTGTATCGGTCACCAATGATGCAGAAAGTGAAGTGGATACACAAGAAATGGAGACAAGTGGAGGTCTGTAATTGCCGTGCAAATCTTTAAATTGTACACATTTTAGGAAAATATTTTTGACTGATACAATAGTCATGAGAATGTAGTCACACTAGGAACCATGGTCCATGAGAATGCAGACATCACAAAAATACTTCATGACCAACGCTCACAAGGCTCTGGTTCCTAATGAATTGGTGAACTGCAATCTCATGAGCAGTGGATCGGCCAACAAAATGGTTGCCTCTACTGTCTGTAGGTAACATGTGCACTTCAAAGTGTATCAATGATGCCACTGAAGTACTTCATATCCAAATATTCATGAGGCTCTATTCTCATGAATAAATGTTTCTCACAATATGTCTACCTCAACTGTGTTGATGCAACACATTGTCATTAAATAACTATGTTCTCTGTAGGATCTCATTCTACATATGTGTAAAATATATTTTGTTTCCTGTTTTTATTAATTAATTGCATGAGTATTAAGCTACCCATACACTTGTCGATTTTGGGGTTGTCCAGATGAGCACTTTTATAAGATTTTCTCACAACGAATGCCATATGGAGCAAGAGGCAAGAGAAGTACTGTTCACAAAAGTTGTAGTGTAAACCTATACACCAGAAAATTGTGCATGAACTATATTCAGATATTGTGGTCTGAACTGCAATTTACACTGTTGCATGCTTGAACAGCAGCTCTCTAGTTTACACTATTAATAATCTATGTGCCTGTAGTGCTTTTCTTGCATTTTCTTCCGTACATATCAGAATGGAAGAATCTATCTGAAAGTGCTGGTCTGTGTGAGCCGTTTTCTATTTTGGTTGTTTCTGCCCAAATTGGCAGACAATGAGGAAGCATGTGGGCTTCAAACTGATTGCCTAGACAAACAAAATTTAGTCAGATTGGAATTGATCCATTAGGGCAGGAAATCTGCTAATGACACATTGACCTATGTTTGTCGTAATTTGTCAGTGGTAACATGGACCCCAGTTTGGCCTTAACATGTATGTGTAGACATCCAAATTTTACTATACATGCAGCCAGAATAATGGCTTTTTAGGTTCTGTTGTATGATCATGTAAAATACTTCAGAGATCTCAGGTTTTCATATAATCAGTTTAGAATATTGTTCCCATAATATATTGCCTTAAATGTATTGCACTGTTTTATTGGTATTGGCTGATAATAGTCACTAGGAAATCCTCTGATTGGCTAAAAGGAAAAAAACGAGAGCAAGCAGTACCACTAAGTATATTCTGCAAGTAGATGGCAAGTGCCAGAAATATGTTTACTTTTCACCTTGATGTGAGTGGAATGGACATTTATTCTTAGAATACTTAGTATCATAGTTATAGTACTGTTTTTAAGCTTATTCTCCCTTCAGTATCATTACGCACCAGCAATATATCCTGTGGTAACAATGTTCTCATTGAGCAGTGATAGTGCTTACTCCAGCTTAAAGTGAGAATGCTTTACCGTGAACGCGTTCAGAGGATTTACCTCTTCATCAGGGCAAAATGATACCGTTAAGTATGTAAAGTTAAAACTTGCATTGGTACTTGGATGGTTAAACATAAGTGAGACTGCATTAGCATATATAGACAGACATCATTTTTATTATTAACCTTTATATAGTGCTAGAATATTCCTCAGCGTCTTATTGTAAGGGAAAAAAATACAGTAATAAAACAAGACTAGGTATTGACAGACAGACAAAGAGGTAAGAGGACCTTGGTCGCAAGCTTACAATATGTAGGAAAATAGAAGTTTGGTAAATGAGGTTATGAGCTGCAGATTGTATATTTAAAAGAAAATGAGAAAATGAATGTGTTATTTTTTAACTATGTCAAGGCGTGGTAAATGGGTTGAATAGCCTAAGGAGGTTAAGAGGGTGGTTTGAAGAATTCTACAATTTTGCCTAAAGAAGTGAGTTTTCAGGGAACACTTAAAGGGCTGGAGGCTACAGGAATGTTTTGTTCAAAGACGACAGAAAAAGTCCATTAACCGAGAATGGGAACAAGTAATGAGTGCGGATGGCAGGTGTAGATTTTGAACAGAGGAGTTGGCAGATATTTTGAGAAAAGTAAAGAGATGTATATTAGTGTTGTGTTTTAATATTTTTGATGTTAGTAGATCTATTTTATATTGGATTTAATAAAGTACAAGGACCCAATGTAGGGACTGGCAGAGTGGAGCGTCAGTAGATCATTTTGTGAGGAATATTAGTCTAGCTGCTTTGTTCTAAAAATAGTAAAGTAATAGATACAATAAGATCATATACAAGAACTTGTTATTGTAGTATAAGCATTAAGGAGAAAGTAAAAAAAACAAACCACAAAATCAATTACATTTGTAAACGAAGAACAAAAAGTAAGTAGTCTAATACAAGACCATGACTAGTCTGAAATAATATCTAAACCACCTTGATGTAATGGAGAGAGAAAATAAAAAATAAATGTTTTCATTTGATGAATCCAGTATGATTACTTTCTCTGATTGTTGAATAGGAGTGATTTTCATGACAGCTGGAAAAAGCTCCTCTAGATGTTGTGCATGTGCTTGGCTATACGTTTCCTTAGGGATTGTGTGCTACGTTCTAGTAATATAGATTGTATTCAAGCAAATATACTATATACTCACTGCTACGATTCATAATAGAGAAATAGGCCAATAATTCTAACTTTCCAAAAATGGAGTTAAAAAAGACTTTTGTGTTAAATGGTTCCACTTTTCTAGAGAATATTTTAAGTAATCAAGTTCAACTGATACTCTACTGTTATTTTAGTATCCGTTGGATAAATGTTATTTTAGTATCCGTTGGATAAATGTTTAACTTGCTTAGATAATCCCTTTATTTTCCTGAATTAGCTTGTATTAATTAATCTGGTATCAGTGATGTGAAATACTTTTTGCTTCATTTCTTTGAATTAGTATTTGGGGTTTTTTGTTAACATTTTTACTTGTTCTACTAAACTGACTATATGGTACATTCAGTTGTTTCCTGATTAGGAGTAAACCTTGGATTTTTTTTGTTTAAATACACTTATCCCCTTTTATGTTTAAATACACTTATCCCCTTTTATGTTGAGTATCGTCCTCTTGCCAAATGATAAACATGGACTGCAGAGAAAAGAAAGAGCACATATGGTGTATTTTCTTAAACATCATTACATGTGAAGTATATATTTACAATGGTTTATTGCTAAAATAAGTCATAATGGCAGGCAACCAGCATTTGCAAACTACTTGAAGGGTTCCTGGGATTATGTAGACAGAATGTGGATCACGTCCCCAGAGATAAAATGTAGTAATAGTGCCCTTTTCACAGGTGAACCAGAGGGTAAAAAGGATAATTATACTCACAAAATTGAATGTACAATGGCAATCAGAAATATTAATTTATTTAAGGGGCAACAAGAGAATTTTAGAAATCATTTTGATTAGTTAATTATTAATACAAGTTCAAAAGGCTAGAAAAATACATTTCCCCTAATAAAATGAAAAAAAAAAGTAATAAGATGCTTCTGATCAGTTCCCAATAATACTGTATCATAAAATGGTTAATCAGAATTAAAAAGTTAATCCCAATAGAGTTTGAACTACTCTTGGTACCTCATCAAAACCGTAAAAAAAAAAATTAATCTCCACTAGCAACCACCATCTAAATAGGGAACTTAACCCATATAAAATTACAACAAGCAATTCCTTGTTCAGAAAACAAGAAGTTCTATTAATAACAATCATTCTCCAAGTTCCACCAAAGTAGCAATAAAAAAAAACCATGATCTAACCAATTGGAGGAAAATTTCACCAGCCCGAAAGACAAAAAATAGTTCTTTGACTAAACTGCCCACTTAAATGCCTCACATCACTACAACCACCAATCTGTCCACTGATCTTGAACCTCTGTCTATATCTCACACTTCCACCTTGGCAATAACACCACACAGATTTCCAAGAATGCCAAGTCTTAAGTACATTTTTTCAGTCACAGCTGAAACAAACATCCTAAAAGTTCATCTCAAACATGGATATAGAGATTGAGGGCGAAACATCTAAAGGAAACCAAGGCTTAATCTAGCCTCAAATGTTCTCTCCACTGAAGAATGTGTGGGGAGAATTACTGGCGAGGTTCATTTGTTTGTTTTTTATTTTTTTGTTCCATAAAATACATTAGAATGGTTGTTTGGATGTTGTATTTAAGACTAGTTGATTTCTTATTTTTAAATGGTCACTTCTTCGTTTTCACATATATATTTTGTTTACAAATGCTATTGATTTTACTTTGCATTTATCTTCTCATTAATGCTTCTATTGAACTAATAGATAATGTATAAGTTTTTATTGAATCTATTACCTGATAATTTCTGATCTCTTTTTATTTTCAGAATGAAAACATTGTTTATTTATGTAATGCAGCCTCACTTTTTTGTTGAACCATCCCATTACCAATGTTTATGTTGAACTTTTAACTTCTTTTTACCTTTAAACATTTACCTATAGGATTATGGAATAGTAAGTACATAATTATCACTTTAAATTGTAGTAAGCACTATCAGGGTCATCAGAGCTGATAGTCACAAGATATACTGCAAATATGTAGTGATATAGAGTATAGAGCAAGATCGATCTAGTTACTAGGATTAATAAGGTCATTATGCTGAAAATGAGACATCCGTCAGCCATGTTATAACGTAAAAGTTAAACCTATTTGTGATTCATATCATCTACTTGCATACTGTATAATACACAGTGACCCTTTCTTTTTCTTGCCCTTTTCTATACCTATCGAAATCTGACTCCCTCACGTAGGAAGTTTGAACCAAAGATATTCCTTGACAGTGAATTTTGATCATTATCTTCTCAGTGCAACAAGGAATATGTGTTTAGTTTTCAATCTATCTTTGGTTGCTGATTTACTCGAACGATACACAAGCTACCAATGCATTCCCTTTCTTCTTTCTAGATTCTTCTGTCTGCTTTCTGATTGGCTAAAAGAGATTCCTGAGCACTCGAGTAGCATGCTAGAATACTCATTACTCATCCATATATCATGTATACAGACATGGGGGTAAATGTATCATACCCAGTTTTTTTCAACTCGCCGGGAATCGGCGAGTTGACAGCTAAAATTTAAAACTGTGCTGCCTTGTAAAGGCAAGCGCTGCCTTTACAAGCCAGCGCTGCTTTAAATTTTAGCTATCAACTCACCGATTCCCGGCGAGTTGAAAAAACCAGGGTATGATACATTTACCCCATGGTGTGGTTTGGCATCTTATAAAACATGTATAGCAATTTAGTTATCAACTGGTTAACAAAAGTTTCCTGTTTTTCCTGGTTAACAAAGGCTTCTCTGTCAATAACAGTTGCCTTGCCTGAAGTGTGTAGTGGATGTGTTTTCCATTTTCTCTTTTATTTCTGTTAAATTTAATGTATATCTTTTTACACTTGCTCCTTCTGTGTGATTATTTAAACAAAAGCATTAGATATGTATTGGTTTGTGCACTTCCTAATAATTGTGTCTGCATAATATAACACTTTTGTTTCCATTACCAAAGGAAGATCATCCTTAACTGAGGAGGAGAAAGAGAAGCAGACAAAAAGGTTAGTGTCATGCTAGCATCAGTGTATGTATGATTGACAAGCTGAAATCTCTGATATATAACATCAGGTTGCTAATTTTACTAGTATACCATTATAAGTGGAACATTCTTGCAGAGCCTTCCAATTGTACTAGGTTAATCCGAATGTAGAACTTTACATCCTTGAAAATATTAAAACTCGTAATAAAGCCTGAATCTATTCTTCAATAAAAGAGGACATTGCAAGGATATTTGAGTCAGATTTTTGGTATTAAATCTCTAGGTCTGTTTGTCAACAGAATGATGGAGCTGATAGCTCAAAAGCAACAAGAACGTGAAGAACGAGAAAAACGGGAGAGGATTGAGCTGGAGAAACAGAGACGGAAACAAGGACAAGAGTTAGCTGCAATCAAACAGAAACTACAGGAGCAAGAAATGCAGAAAGCAGCTGAAGAGAGGAGAAAGGAGAAGCAGGAGGAGAGATTGGCCAGGTGTGTGTGTGTGTGTGTGTGTGTGTGTGTATATGCGTGTGTGTGTATGTGTATGTGTATGTGTATATAGATATATATATATCATTTTAATTTAAAAAACTAGTCCTAGACAAACAAGAAAAGGCCACAAATAATAAGTGGCGAATCCTATATTTCTTTAAATAAATTATAAATAGTTACATAAGCTTCCCATCAAACCTCGATCCTTATTAATGTTACCATGCAAAACTATTAACCATAAAGTACAAGGTTTTTCTTAAAAAAAAAAAGAAACATTCATGATAAAAATATTATATGAATAAAAAAAAAAGAGATGACCCTAAGTGTAGACCACGATCACGTCCTATTGATAGTACACTGAACAATAACAAACCTCAATGTAAAGATTATAGAAATGATCAGGAAACACAACACATTAGGTGATCAAAGGAAATTTTAACCAAGATCTTACATCTATAATATAGTGCTTTGTTATAAACACCAGTGGTCAAATTTTCCATTCCACTACTTCAAAATTTTCATAACGCCACTTCTAAATTTCTACTTTGACCGCTGATTAATATGGTATACAAGGTAATTAGATGGAACTCTTAGCTGATCATGTTAGGCTGAAAGTATCAGGTCCTATAAGGATTATGTGTCTGATATGTTTAATAATACTTTACATATACTCTTAAAAATTACAAAATCCCATATTCAAACCAATAAATAAAAATGAAGGATATTTATGATAAAATAATATATACAAATATAGTTCTCTTTAATTTATTTCTTAAATAATGATGCTATTCTTAGAACTAACTACTCCGTTCAAATTAGATTTGCCCCCTTCTGATGGAGAACCCTGATATGTATAATAATCATTGTTGATATTGAACATGGAAGTGAGATGACAAATATTGTGCATAGCTCTGGCACTGGTTTTTTGAAATCCTAATTTTTGGGGGTTGACTGGGAACCATATTCTTCAATTTCTCTGAAGAGATGAAGGAGTAATGAGGTAGGATACGTACCCATCAGGAAAACATCATTTGCCACCACGATTCCTGCAATAGAATGGTTAAAGTGCATTTTCAGTCTTTTCAAAGGTCAATTTTGACCAAATTTCCTTTTTAGTGCTGCACATGGCAGTTTGCAGTTCACGTAATCTACTTTATAAATCCTCCAAAAGACAAATCGCCATATGTCTCTCCAAAAATAATCTCACTTACAGCATAAGATCTGATATTAACTATATCCAAAGTTACATTGAATACCATTATCTTGGCGCTGTTTATACTATAGAGATCACTAATTGCCACCATGCAGAAAACCAACAGAAATGCATTGCCAATTGAAATGAATGGGAAATGCTCTGTGAAGTAAATATTTTTTTGCAACAAATAGTTTAAAAAAAAATGTAGATACCATTTTGAAGTCCCAGCAAGCCCAGGCAGCAATTGCCTCCGTAATCACAATTACGCTTGTGGAATTACAAGTCCTAGTAATTGCTGGGACTTGTGAAGCTATAAGCGCCAACATGTCCTGATAGCCAGAACAGTTCCATATTCGTTCTTAATTGCTTTGTTTCTAGCTCCATTGTTATCAGTGGGGCTGGAGGTCAGTACCTGCTCAGCCAATCACATGTATGGCATGTAAGCATATGTAATTGATTGAGTTCATCCCATTCATTTTTATGCCCAATGCTGTTCTTTCTGCTCATATTTAAATGCATTTCCTATTCAAATTAATGAAAAACAGTCTGAATTGAAAGAAATAATGTTTAAAAGATTGTAGAGTTTGGGATATATTAATGGCAATTGTAACTTGTAACCAATATCAACCTTTGATGGATCCCCTAGTCTGTACAAATTCGCAACATTATCTGTAAGAAGTAACTGGTCTTTAATTGGGTAAATTTGTGATTACTGTAACCTTGCCATGGCATGTAACCACTGACTTCTTCACCTCAGGGGGCAAGAAGAAATAAGTGGCCCATGGTACCATGGAAATTGCTACATGTTTATAATACTATAGGAAGGACTCTAGAGGTTGGCAGACATTGAGGATGAGTGCTTCTTTCTTCCTGCAGGATAGTCAAAGTAATTGTAATTTGTTGACGGCGCTGATTATTTGCAGCATTGAAAGAGTCCGTTATAACTTCTCAATGCTGCCATTATTTGTAAAACAGGAGTTGCCTGAAGGTCACTTGCCCTTGTGCCCTCCTTGTCCGAGTTCCCCTGGCTTTTACATCTTCATAAAGGGTTTTGTGTCCATTAATAAAACGCCATGGCCTTTTATGTCTCAACCTAAATGTTTTCATTATGCCCTGCCCCTTGATGTAAAAGCTTTGTGACAATCCCTCACCTGGCACACCCACTGTTACTTGAAGCAAGACTGTCTAAGACATGGCATCCCATTCAGTTTTCAGAGCAGGAGCAGTCCATACATTCATGTGGATTCAGGGCCTGATTAATTAAAGCATGCAAAGCAAATGTAAATTGCTTTCTTTTTTTTTTGAAACACACGCAATTCGGGCATATACATATCCGTACTCAACTACAAGCGGATCTGAGGAAACATCTCGTGTGGGTCTAGGTGCACTTTACTTTGACTGACAATATATTACAGGATATGTCCAGTACATATGTGTAATATAAAGTCCCAAAAGAAAGCACAAAAAAAGTATTGTCACCTGTTAATAATATAGTCATTAATGAAAAAAAATTAAAGTGAGAAAGTGAGGGATTTTCATATCCCCCCCCCCCCCCCCTCCTCCCAATAAAGTACATTTATCAGGATGTTATTAATCTCTGCTGTACATGAAATGCATTTTTACAGTTGCTTCTGGTTGCAAACACATGTTCTGGCATGCAGACACATACATCATCACTAACAATCAGCACTTACACTTGCCCTGTAGCTGGTGCAAGTCATACAATAGAAAAACACATACCTTTGAGATCACCAAAGCTTGAATTGTAAAGTTCTGCATGCACGCGAGCTTGGCCCTTCCTGTACATTTACTACGGGCATACGCCCATGCCCTTCACCATTCCACCCATGAAAGTCTCTTGTTCTCATTTACAGAGAACGCGTAAGAGAGAAAATTGCACGAGATAAAGCGGATCGAGCAAGAAGGGTGAGTGTGATCTTCATGCAGGTTATGCATTTGACCATGTTTTTAGATATGCGTTTTAGATTCTATCAGTATAGAATTTTGACAAAAACAGCATGGTGTGCGTTACATCATTGATTTTCTTTTTTCATTTTGTGTTTTGGTAATGGAAATATTAAAATGTTAATGTATAAGAACAGTTGTGTATACCCATTTTTAGTATATTTACATCTGGTTGCAGAAATTACCTTGCCATAGACTGGTTTGTTTTTATCAGTGACTCGTAGTCCTCCTTATTGCCACCAGAGCCTTCCGGTCATTCATTCATTATCATGTGATAATCCTTTCACCATTCAGCACTTTAGAGATGTGGCCTAATGGGGATGGTGGGTGTGGTTGGAAGATCAGGAAAATGTAAAGGAGCAGGAAAAGAGGAGACAGGCTTGTGCAGAGGAATAGCATAACAACAATAAAGTAAAGACATATTGTGTGATTGGTGTGTTCACATTTACCTCATCTGTGTAATACTGCACATATCTAGTACAGTAAAAATGAGGTATTAGTGTAATATTTTGTTCAAAACATGTAAACTAGTGAGCCAGCAGTAAGGCTCCTCAATGTTCATCAGTTCAATAGACACTGCTGAATAGTGGGAACCCTTCCCCTTATTACCATAAACATATTTAGTTATTGACATTTCCTGAACTGGTTTTCATATATTTGTGAATGTCACTAGTTGCTCTTTAACATGAACCAATTTCTGTTTGTAATGTGTTCATTGGTATCCTCTTGCTTTCAGTTTGGGGGGGCAGCATCAGAGCCAATCTCTCCTCCAGCAGAATTACCCGTTCCAGCTTCCACACCCTCCCCATCTTCACCTATACAGGAGCCGCCCAGTAAGAAGGAGTATGATCAATGCCGTATACAGGTAGCTCAGTTTGTGCTGAATTGTATGTGTTTGCATTCTGTTGAGAGAGAGCAGATTTTGAAATGGGTATCATTAGAGAGTCCATTTGTAATGTTAGCTACAATGTAGGCTGGAGTTTTGCCAGACAAAAAGTAGCACACACATTTATTATATCTATATGTATGGATACACCCCAGGAAGCCTCTTTTATTGAGCCTTTACATTCCAAGTTCAGGTATCTAAAGTTACCAGGTTATTAGATATAGGTCTCAGTAGGGGGGGGATTCTAAAGGTTAAGGAAGGAGAACAAGATGGTAACTTGTCTTTAAATAGTGGTGAAATAACTATATTCTATTTAAAAAAACTGGATATAAAGGGATGTTTTTATTTTAAAGATCATGGGAGCATATTCAGTTAGGATGCAAGGCTGCGATTACATGCGGCTGCATGAGTCCCAGTACTGCAACATTGTGGATTTCCGCTATGGAAAATCCACGTGGAAATTTGCGATGTTGCGGTACCGTAATGGCACTTTATACACGCAGCTGCGAATCGGAATTGAATACCCCCCATGGTGTTAGTGCACCTCCACTTTTTTACTTCCTCCACTTTTATGAAATCCCCATCTCTTAATTTCTGAGAAAGTGGTCTAAAACTCAATATATGTGTGGTAGTAAAACATAAGTCATGCTCTTTTATGTTTACATCAGTACATACAAGTTACATTCTTATATACCTTCAGGTGCGCCTACTGGATGGTACATCCCTATCTCAAACATTTCGTGCCCGAGAGCAGCTGGCTGCTGTCCGCTTGTATGTGGAACTAAACTGGCCTGGCGGTCCTGAAGGACCTTTTAACCTCCTGACCACCTTCCCCCGACGTGTTTTCACAGAAGAAGACATGGAGAAGCCACTGCAAGAACTCGGTAAGTGTCTGTTATAATAACCCCCAGTTTATTTTAAAGTTAACTAATCCAACTGGACTTTGCATAAACAAGGGCATACCTCCCGACTGTCCTGATATTGGCAGGACAGTCCCAATTAATGGATCTCATGTGGCTTGCATGAAAATGGATGAAGTTCAATTGAAAAGGGGGCATTTCTTTATGTGGTTTGGGCAAATCGGAGATGGGGTTTATTTTGTCCCAATTCTAAATATTGGGTGGTATGAACTAGGATTTATGGTGATTTGCATAGGCTTTTGTCTTTATTAGCCAGGTTTCAGTTTTTATCCAGTATTTAGAATTGGGATAAATTAGATACACTATATGGCTAAAGGTATGTGGACACCCAAACATCACATCCATGTGCGCTTGTTGAACATCTCATTCCAAATGCATGGCCGTTGTCCCCCGTCCCCCCTCTTGCTGCTATGACAGCCTTCACTCTTCTGGGAATTAGGTGTTGGAACATGGCTGCAGGGATTTGCATCCATTTAGCCACAAGAGCATTAGTGAGGTTGAACATTGTTTGGTAATAAGGTTGCTCTTCCAATTTATCCCAAAGGTATTCAACAGAGTTCCAGCCAGAGCTCTGTGCATGCCAGTCAAGCTAGAGATATGTATATATATGTTATCTAACAGTGCGCATGATCTATATGCTACATTAAAGCTGACTAACCTGTTTCTTACTACTTTTGCTTTCTGCAGGTTTGGTGCCTTCCGCAGTCATAATTGTTGCCAGAAAATAAAACTACGCCCAGATTTTACTTATGTAAATCTAACCAAAAACAGATGACACCAACAAGAAACCAAGATCAACACAGAGGAAAATCATGAGAGCTATCTTCTTATAAGGATCACACAGACTGTTTCCCTCACCTCCCCTATCTGTGATGTGCTAGCCTATGTATTGTGAGGGAGAAATAAATCAGTTGTGTGAAGTTTTCTTGTACAGCACCATGCTTATTTAGAAAAGCCTCTCTAAAGGTTGTTCGCTGCACATTGATAATAATGTTTAAATTATCATATATAATAGACCCCAAATGACAAGTCATCCACATCACACATAGCTCCTTTTCTATGATGTATCAACTGCCACACAGTTATTTAGACAATGGAGTATATTCCCAGGAACGTGAAGATTCTGCTATAGCTTATGGGAATACATTGAACATTTACAGTGAATCAGCCCCTCTCTGTGTATGAAAAACATAATTGTAAAAATGTAATAAGTGTCATTGTTCCAAGTGGACAAATTGTGGGTAAGGTGATTTTTGTACATGCCTTTAAATCCCTTTCTCAGCTGTTGTAATGAAAAAGACACATTGGTTTATGTTTTAGGCCTAGTAGGCAGGACACTGGCGAAAATACCTAACTCCTCACCCTTCATAGCCCCCCTGGTCATCTCCTCAGCTTTTAACTAATCCAGGAGACAAAAAAAAGAAGCAGAGAAGAAAAGAGGCCACACATTATTCTCCTAACGCCTCGAAGAAAGGGATTTAATCAAGTCACCTTTCCTCCAGCAGCAGTTCGGCACAGGCGTTAGGATTTGCCATAGGCAGCCTTATTGAATACAGAAATGCAATTATAAGCCCCTCCTCTGCAGCTGTCCCAGGCTGAAGTGTGGCCCACCCTCCAGTTGTGCTACTGAATTCACCCCAATCTCTAGTAGACATCAGGATACATTGTATTAAACATTATATAAATTAACTTTAATACATTTGAAATACATTACTATTTTAATTATAAGTTGCACAAAGCATACTGCATCGACAGTATACATGTAAGACTGACCCATCAGCATGTTAATGCTGATGGGTCAGTCTTAATTTGTTCACTGTGGTTAGGCTTTTTATTTTATTTCTCCTTTTTATTCTTGTACTTAGGTAAAACGAGTGTGCTCTTTTCCATATAGAGTACTCTCGTTCGGAGAAACAGCTGTCTGGAGAAGTTTTTTTTCTATTTTTTTAGGCTTCTCAGCAGTGTGACAAGCGGCTTATACAAGCCGCTGTCACACTGAGGATTTTAAGATTACCAGCGGTGCCACGGAGGCAGAGAGCGCCGGTATTCTTCACAGCCTGGGGCTATCATGTTGGAGCAGTCCAAGTCCCCTCCTCAGAAAAGGAGGGCGGGAACTTGGTTCTGCACTGCCGGGCTAAAGAAGTCGGCGCCGGACAGGGGAGAGAGGCAGTGGCGATTACTGGTTATATAGAAGCAGTAAATCGCCTGGTCAAGTGTTTGCTGCAAACAACAAGCAGAAAAACACATCAGAAGACGGGGCAGATTTAAGTTAACGGAACCCCACCGTCTGCAGTGCACAGTGGAGCCGTCCAGGCACCAAAATCTGGCCGGGAAAGAGGGGCATCGGCTCCTTCTGAGGCTGTAGAGTTGCTGACAGGCTTCTCCTTCTGCTGTTGCTTAGTCCATGGAAGGCTAAGTACCAAAATACTGTTTTATATACTCTATTTTATAGATAATGAAGTATTAGACCACTGTTTTATGCATATATATATTTTTGGGGTATAGTATATTATTGTTTAGATACTTTTGCTCTCACATATAATTGTTCATACAGGGATACTATCTTTTGACCTTGTCATAGATTAGTTAGTATCTTCGCCTTATCTCTTGTGTGTTTGCCTGTTTTCTTATTGGCTGTACTGTATTACCTTAAAATGTCTGATAAGGGTAAAGCTCCTTGGGCCAAATATATTATACTTGTTCCAAGTGTAACATTAATTTGACTAGTGAACACCAGGACCCAGGGATGCTCTGCTGACTGTATCGGGGCTTCCGTGGCGGTGCAGCCACAGACTATCGCCCTAGCTATGACAGAAACACCAGCGTGTACAGCTGCCCTGACGCAGGGGGTTAGTACACTGGTACAACTGCTTTCTAAGCCCTCAGAAATTCCAGCGGTTGCCGTTGTACTCCCTTCAACCTCTGGAACAGTAGCCCCTCTTAGTTCAGGGGGTAGCTCCTGGAACTTCCGAGTCAGTTGTCTCAGGAATGGCAGGACATCCCTCTGCATTGCCATCTCAAGTCCCCTTATGGGTGAGCCAGCTTGGTCCACATCGTTGGTCAGGGGTCTAGATCGGTTGGACCAATTTTTAGAGAACCCCAGACATTTACCTAAAAACAGGAGGCAAAGATCTGCTACCCCCTTCTGTCTCTCTCTGACTTGGAGAGATCTTCAGAAGAGGAGAGTAAGCTCTTAGAAGATTCTGACTCCCCACAGGCAGACACAGAGGAGTCTCCCAGATATCGGGAGATTGATGACCTGGTGATAGCAGTGCGTCAGGCACTGGGTTTCCTAGACATAGAGGAGACTAGATCTACAGATCGTAGTCTATTTAAAAAGGCTACAAGACGAGCTATCCATTTCCCTCCATCTGTGGAGTTAAGAGATCGCAGAAGCATCTTGGAAACAACCTCACCGAAGGTTTACTATCACAAGAAGGTACTTGTCTTTATACCTTCTTTAGGAGGAAGATGTAATTTGTTGGGAACAGCTCCCAAAGGTAGATACACCAGTGGCACACTTAGCTTGCCACACTACGCTTCCTGTTCCAGGAACAGCTTACTTGCAGGACCCGACTGACCGTAAGTTAGAGGCTTTTTTAAAGTCCATCTACACGGCAGCAGGTACCACTTTCAGGCCCACCTTTTTATCAGCATGGGTCGCCAGGGCTATGGAAGCGTGGGCTGACCAGTTAGCTACAACTTTGCAAGATTCTGAATTACTTCCGCTTGCACTGCACCTTAAGGAGGCTTCAGGGTACGTTTATGAGGCGGCTCAAGACTCCGCTTCAATTTCCTCCTCTATATCGGCAACAGCTGTGGCGGCTAGGAGAGCCTTGTGGCTGAGGTCCTAGGATGCGGACTTTGAGTCCAAAAGAGTGTTATTCGTGCCGGAATTAGATTCCATGATTTCCCAGGCTACGAGAGGCAAGAGTACCTTTTTGCCAGTCAAAGCTCCAAGGCCTAGGGCTCAAAGATTTAGTTAATTTAGACAGCCCTTTCGAGGGGGCCCGTCGGGCAGAGGTCAGACTTTTAGGTCCAGATCGTCGGGTGCCAGGAGACACTCACTCCGAGGTAGGTTTTCCTCATCCACAAGCCGTCCCTCTTCCAAGCTTCTGGATAAACCAGCAGCATGACCCCCACCCCTCCTATTGGTGGCGGCGGGAGTGGGGGGACGTCTGCTACTGTTCAGGGATCGGTGGGCAGAGTCCTCGGAGGACAATTGGATTCACGGGATCATGACAAGAGGTTACACAATAGACGTGGCGGGCCCAGCACCTCGGAGGTTCTTTGCAATCAGCTTGCCCCACCATCCACAGAAAAGACAAGCAATGCTTCAGTGCGTTGCTTCTCTTCTTTCGCAGGGGGTGATCATAAAAGTCCCAGAAGAACAAAAGAGATGGGTTCTACGCCAACCTCTTTTTGGTCCAAATCTTAAATCTTTCCAACCAATCTTAAATCTAAAGCAGTTGAATCTTCACCTGCGGGTGGTCACATTTCGAATGGAATCCCTGAGATCGGTCATCAACGGACAAGAGTCAGGTCAGTTCATGGTGTTAATAGATATCAAGGACGCCTACTTCCACGTTCCCATCTGGTAAGCACATCAGGCTCTGCTCAGATTCACGGTAGGGTCTCCCACTACTAGTTCAGGGCTCTTACATTCGGCCTTGCAACAGCACCTCGGGTGTTTACAAAAATGATGGCGGTAATGGCGGCTTACCTTCATTCCAGAGGGGTGCAATTGGTGCCCTATCTGGACAACTTGCTAATCAAGGCTGCTTTGGCTCACTTGCTTGAGCAACACCTTCAACTTACCATCAGTATTCTGGAGAGCCATGGCTGGCTCATAAACTGCCCTAAGTCCCAGTTAACTCCTTGGGGGTAAATGTATCAAGGTCTG
This sequence comes from Mixophyes fleayi, assembly GCF_038048845.1. Taxonomy (NCBI): domain Eukaryota; kingdom Metazoa; phylum Chordata; class Amphibia; order Anura; family Limnodynastidae; genus Mixophyes; species Mixophyes fleayi. The sequence continues at coordinate 41,880,726 of NC_134411.1, read as the reverse complement.
ATTTTTTTTCAGCGGGTCTTAACCCGCGATTTTAGTGAAAAATTTCTCAACTGTATCAAGCTGCGATTTTTACCCTGATATTCAAAATCGCTGGTCATCTCTGGCAATTTGCTGCGATGTAAAACACTCCTGTGTTCGCTAACTCTCCCGTGTTGTAGCAGTGAGTTGTATAAACACATCACTGTTACACTGTCTACCTATACAGCCGGAGCTCCGGCAGCTGTAAAAAGTGTTAAAAATAGATGAACGTTAAAAAAAAAAAAAAAAAAAAAAGCGTGGGTTCCCCCCTCTATTCAGTATTAACCCTAGTGCTGTCAGACTACTGCTGGTTCCGTGAAAATCGGGGAAGAATTTTGCGTGGGGTCCCCCCAATTTTCACTGAACCAACACTAGGCAAACCATCCGGGGTTGGTGGCACTATAGCAGGGGGACACGCGGCAGGGGTCCCCCTGCCATAATGACTAACCACTTGCACACGGGCAAGGGAGCCCCATAGGCAGGGCTCGTAATTAACATAAATAATCCTACAAAACCAGCAGCCACACAGCGTGATATCTTCATCTGACAGCTTGAAAAGCTGGATGATGCGATCACATGATCGCATCTTCAGCTTTCACTGACCCGACTGCACTGATCCCTGTCAAGATAACATTGGACGCTACTCCTGTATCATACACTTTGTTTGCTACTAAAAGTTATTAAAACTTCTCTGCATATTCCTGCGACTGCACTGAGAACTATGCTGGAAGCACCATACAAAAAGCCTCTTGGACTGAGAGGTAAGACAGGATCACTGCAATTAACAGGTCTTGGGATCCGCATAAAAAAGTAAGATTACTTCTTTACTTCAAAAGACTACTTTATGTGAATTTTGTACTATTAAGTCAGGAACGTTGTCAGTTTGCAAAGAACTCTTGAATACCAAAGGGGTGTAGATTCCTAAAAGTAAACTTGACATTGCTTAGTTTCAATTGTACCTTCAGAAACGATTCATATTATTGTTTCCTACCAATGCATGGATGAGAATCACCTTGATTATTGTTAGGAACCCCTCCAGCCGGCACAACACAACCCGGAGTCTACTCTGCCAATCAGGTGTTCACTGGAGCCCCTGATGGTGGGGACAGACTGGGCTGCAGACTGACAGAGGGTCGTGAAGTGTGTACCGGCTGGGGAGAACCCAGGTAAGCAGAGTGAGGTCCACGCAGAGGTCAAGGGTCGGCAGCAAGTTGCAATTCCAGTTAACAAGCCGGGGTCAAGGGTCACAGGCAAACAGGAGAAACGGTAAACAGGCCAAAGGTCAGGGTCACGGGATACACGAGCGAAGTCCAAATCCAAGCCAAGGGTCATACACGAGAGTTCAGCAGAATACAATACACAGGAACAAGCAGGTCAGCAGACTGGGAAACAGAAGCTATAACCGGCAATGAGGCAGCAGACCTCATTGCCTTAAATACCTAGATGGACCAATCAGAGCTTGCCCCTGGACAGTGCACACCTGCAGGCTAATTGCCTGCTGTTCTAGAGACCAATCAGGGCTTAGCCCTGTCATACACGCCTGCAGGCTAATGCCTGCTAATTCAGTCCTACAAGCAGAATCTAATTATCACAGTCTGCGCGTGCGCGCCTGGCTGCCGGGACACCGCGCTGGAGTAGCGTCCGGCCGTTGCCTTGGCAATGGTCGGGAGTTAGAGGAAAGTGACGTCCCGGTCGTCATGGTGACGGCCGGGACGCTGGGGCAGACAGGAAGCGAGCCACGGCGGCTGTGAGTACCGCCGCGGCTCGTGACAATTATAGACATTTTTATGCTTTACATTTAGTCTTATACATTGTGGTCAGACTGTTAAAAATGCACTTGCTTGATTACTAAAGTCTGTGTTTTATATATTTTAAGATAATTTACTCTATATATATATATATATATATATATATATATATATATATATATATATATATATATATATATATATACAGGTTTTTTTTCATGTGCTTGCTCAGCGACCCTTGAAGTACAGCTGTAAGCAAATTTATTTTATTCCTGTGAGTGGTTGTGTAGGTAGGGCCCCAGTGCACTGCTTTGCCCGGGGGGGCCATAATGTTGTTAAGATGGCTCTGGCCCCTGGTCTTAAGGAGCGGTCCCGATTGTTACTACTACATGACTGGCTGCGACCGCTGCTGGCTGCCTGTCAGTGTTGCTGCCGGCACTTCTTACTGTGGTCACGTGAGATCAGGGCTTCCACATCTCACGTGACCACAGTAAGAAGCGCCTGCGACTGCACTGACAGGCAGCTAGCAGCGATCGCTGCCAGACTGCCTATCATGTATTGCACTGAAGAGAAGACTACTGCACCAGAACAACAGCAGGTAACTAAGAGGGGAGGGAGCTCTGCAGGTGAAAACGCTAAGGGGGCAGGTGAAAACGCTAAAAGGAGTAGATAAAATGGCTGAGGAGGGTATTTAAAAATAAAGAGCAGCTTTGGGAGGGCATGATCTCTTTATTGTGTGGTGGCTATGAGGATGCTCTCTATATATGTGGTCTATAGGGTCACTAGAGTGTTAAACATTAGTCATGTGGGGCTGATAGAGGTATGTATTTGATTATAGCTCTTTGCCTACATAGGCCTGTGCTATAGGGTAGTTTTATCTGACCATAATTAACTATTATGTTTGGACTAAAGAACCTGATCATTCAGGGTTTGTTAACATTTAGCATTATTATACAATTGCTGCATATTTTCAAAACAGGATCTCAACTTTCCACAAGCCAGCTAAAGGACAACAACAAAGCTGCAAGAGCAGGGAAGAGAGAAGAGCACGATCAGGTAAAAGAGAACGGCACAATCTGTTTAAATTTGAATGCTGGAGAATACTCCTGAGTATTCATATTTAGGAGTTTTCCTATGCGCCTATATTGGGGAGAAGTAAGAGGAGGGCGCTACGACTGTAATAGCCTAGGGTGGCCGGAAGGAGGGCTAGCCACCAACTATCCCACGGGATAAAACTAATATTAAAAACATACAGTAGCAATGGAAGGTAAGAAATGCATTTCCTAGATTACATTGTTTCAAGATTATTTAATTTGTCCTTCTAAATAAAGGATATTAATGACAGGAAGATATCCAATTGAAGCCGTGCGACAATCCAGTTAAGCACCAACTACACATTGTAAACTGTAATGGGTCCTCTAGCACTTAGAGATGATTACAGTGGCTGACCATCATATGTCACCATTAGTTGCAAATGTAAAACTTCATATTTTGTAGGTGAGTTAGTGTCATTCTCCTAATGATGCCTCTTGGGTCATTTAGTTATTTGCTGAAAATGTGAGACTCAAAAGCATAGTTACACCAGGCTCGGGGTAAGATCTTCAGTGATAGGCTAAGTTTTAAGACTGGTGTCCAAGGATGTTGAGAGGGGGCAGGTTCAAAGCATCCAGGCCTGGGTTCTGCCGGTGGGGGAAGATGGTGCTTCAGCCTAATTAAAGCCAAATTGTGTACAGAGGAGAGTGACTAAATGGACTGGGAGCTTGCTATTGGTTACTATGGTCACATACCCCTAGACTGCATGTGCATGGGTCTTGTAGAAGCTACAAATGTAGCCTAGCTCAGGGTGCACAAGTAGCAGTTGCACCAGGGCTCAATAATTCTTTCATCGGCCCTGCCGAGGCTCGACTGCATCTAAATTCTGAAAGGAAGACTCTGGAACACAGAGAGAGAGAGAAGCTGATGGTGATGCAGAGTTACAAATTGGAGGTCAAGATTGCCTTCAGGCCAGGAGGCTGCTGACTTGCCCTGTCCATGAGTTTCATAGTGTGCTGTGTAAGTAATCTTCTAATAGGTAATAAATGGATGAACAAGTTTTCTTCCAATAATAGGTTTTTTATTGATTAATAATGAAATATAATGAACTGAACGGAGCAGGTACGTTCAGTGTATATCAAAGTCAATATGATAGCCAATTCTGATCAGATAAACTTAGTGCTCGTATCTTTATAGGGTAAAATGGTCACTTGTGCCAAAAGCATTACATGTCATCAACTGTCACTCGCCAAAACCAAACCTCCTGGCGTCCGATAAGACAGACAATACATCATAACTCCCACTTACAAGGAAGACATTTCTTTGGACATGGGCTTTGTTTTAAAGGTCATTCTAACCTTATTTTAACCACACTAACCTTGGTTCCCATCCTGTTGACTCCATCTTGCGCAACAGTTGGACCCTAAGATATACATCTGTGTCTCATTAGTAATATTGCATAACTTGTTTTTCTGCTAAAACTAGGATAAAATTCATCTTCTTAAAGATACAGGTCCTGAGCAATACTACAGGCCTTTATAATACATTGGTTCTATATATATTAGTATTATATGTGAATTCATATATATATTCCTGTTAGTTTCAGTAAAATTTACTTTAACAGTGCGCATCGGTTTTCACTCTGAGAGACACCTATGATGTCTGAGACTCCACTTGTCAGGATTCTGATTGTAATTGAGGATGGAAGGATGTAAACCGGTACCCAGTGCAAGTAAGTAAATAAGTGAATTGTACTGGAAGCTGACATATATAAAGTCCTTCTTCATTTATATTTCAACAGAGGTGATGGTGCCCATTTATTTCAACACTGGTTACTGAACACTGCTTCACCTACTGTATCTGTACTGTAAGCTATTCTGGTATTAAACTTACATGTGGATGGTCACCTATTTGTTAATTCACCCACAGAAGACTGAGATAAGAAAGACTGAACTAGAGCCAAGTTGCTGTTACAGAGTGTCCCTGAGGGTTCTGCTGCACTAAGTAAAAGACAAGGATTCCACGTAAATGACCATGAAATAGGACACTTCTTTTAGACCTACCAGTGTCTATTTTTTACTTATACTTGTACCATTATCAATGTAATAACCCCATTAATACTTACTTTAATGTGCCACAGATGCCTTTACTTCTCTCCATCACAACCTCTGACAGTTCTTGTGTATCTGCATCTACCCAAATTCTGTACTGCACTCTTAAGAATATTGCCCGTTAACCATGTGATTGTTATTTGCGCTTGTTTCTGGCTTCAACCATGTAACACACTATAGAAACATGCCTTCACAAATGCATTACAAATAATACCCTATACAACTATTTACAACTGCTACTATATTCAACACAGAAAGGTTTTACATATAGTGTAACCAGGGTAGGGGAACATGTGTCCTCCTCTGGTGTAGATGGTAGTGTGTACCAGCCGAGAGATCACATAAGTTCAAGTTTTTGGGTACAAGTGGCCTCGGCCAGTTTTATTAAGTAAGAGAAAATAAAGTAAACTTCAAAATAGACACCTTGCCTGTCTAGCATTAAATACAACTAAATACAAGTCACTCCTGACTAACATACTAAAACAAAACATACAGCTTTCCAGCACGGTTTTATCACAGCCAAGATCAGGTTTCCTCTCACAGAGACTCTGCAGTCCCTCTCCCCAGGTAGTGAGAGACTGAAACCACTGTCTAGCTGTTAGGAACCCCTCCAGCCAGCACAGCACAACCCGGAGTCTACTCTGCCAATCAGGTGTTCACTGGAGCCCCTGATGGTGGGGACAGACTGGGCTGCAGACTGACAGAGGGTCGTGAAGTGTGTACCGGCTGGGGAGAACCCAGGCAAGCGGAGTAAGGTCCAAGCAGAGGTCAAGGGCCGGCAGCAGGTAGCAGATCCGATAAACAAGCCAAGGTCAGGGGTCACGAGCAGACAGGGAGGTCGGTATTCAAGCCAGAGGTCAAGGTCACGAGAAACACAGGAAGGGTCAAAATCCAGGCAAAGGGTCATACACGGGTAGTCAGTAGAATTTCCAGCAGACAGGAACAAGGCAGAGAGCAGATCAGCAGACTGGCAAACAGAAGCTATAACCGGCAATGAGGCAGCAGACCTCATTGCCTAAAATACACAGATGGCCCAATCAGAGCTTGCCTGCACTCCTGTAGACTAATCAGCAATATGGCTCCAGACCAATCAGGGCTAGACCCTGACAGGCACACACCGTTGCAGGCTAATGCCTGTAACTTCAGCCCCTGATTAATTAGCCCACAGACTTGCCTAATTTCTCATGCGCCCAGCAGTTCTCCTTTGCTGGGACGCGGCGCTACTCTCTAGGCGTCCTGACCGTTGCCTAGGCAACGGCCGGGACGAGCCCCCAGAAGTGATGTCCCGGTCGTCATAGCGACGGCCGGGACGGAGGTAGGGGAGTCGCGGCGGCTGGGCACCGACGCGGCTCGTAACACTAGCACCCTTTTAAACAAAGCTCAAAGGTGGCAACACTAGTCAGTCTTGACAGCAGAACAGAAGACCCAGACTGGGTAATATAAATGGAGCCCACCCTTCTTTTCTCCATTTATACCGCAGGGACCCTTACCAGTCTTTCCCTAAAGCTCCCCCTGGGGATTTAAAACATGTAGGACAGAAACCCGGGACTAATATACCTGCAGACAAAATTCCAGTGTCTTTCTCATAATATATATATATATATATATATATATATATATATATATATATATATATATATATATACATACATATATATACACATATACAGCACTGTTTTCTCCTTAAAGTGCAAAAGTGCATGCTTTGGTAATCTCTATATTCAGTCCATATGTTGGTCCTGCTTGGTGGTGACCACCTATTTGCAATTCAGGTGGCCCAATTTATAGGGGATTTTTCCTTCTTCTAAAGTGTAACACCCCTTTGTTATGATGGAGCTGGCAAAATATTGCATTACTTTGTCATTTTCATCACTGACAACAGGTTGTTTTGAAGACTTGGTACCAGGGCCGCCTTCAGAAATCATGGGGCCCAGTACGGGCCCCCCGATGAGCGCCACCCCTCATGAGCAACAGCGCAACACATACTTACCTGGGGGCCCGCTGGTCTCCGCTACTCTGTCTGTCACCGTGACAGCCAGGCACCAGGATGCGATCGCAGGGGTGGAGGAATCATTCCCCTGAGATCATGTGATCTGTCACAGGCAGAGTACATGATCGCAGGGGGAATGATTCCTCCACCCCTGCGATCGCATCCTGGTGCCTGGCTGAAGACAGAGTAGCGGAGACCAGCGGACTGCAAGACAGCGGGCCCCCAGGTAAGGATGTGTTGTGCTGTTGTACCGGGCCCCCTGGTGAGCCCGGGCCCGGTACAACAGTACCCCCCGTACACCCCTGATGGCGGCCCTACTTGGTACACAGAGGTGTGAAGGAGTGACTGGGATATCCTGATGTGCATGGATGTGAGTTTTGCTGGTGCTGTGTTTTAAATGGTTTTTTTTGTTCTTGCATTAGTATTTATATCATTATATTCATTTGCACTCATTTACAATCTATTTTATAACGAGCAACTCACTTGTGAGCAAAGGCTGCAGCGAGCCGGTCAGTTAAAAATATAACCTACATTGAATAATAAATGAATTTGTAACAGTTTAATGGAAAACAGGCTTGTTCTGTCCATTATGTACACTGATTTGATGTTTGATCCTCTTGCCTATTTAATACACCAAATATCTATCTTAGTAATTAATTGTTATGTCTCAGGTACTAAGACAGAACATTAAATGTAAATCAGTGGTCGAAGTGGAAATTTAGAAGTGATGGTATGGAAAATGTAAGTGAATGGAATTTGACAGTGTTACAATGAAGGCAGTAGGATAAGTGGCAGTATGGCATACCACTGTATACACCCCCACTGTGACCATTGATATAAATGAAACAGGCAGGAAGAGCAACCTCAGATATGTGGTAGGATGGCAGTTTACAAAAACAATACAGGTGAAAAAGTTCAACATTTCCTAGTACTAGGAGATGGCATTGGACAGACATGAGACAGGCAGGGAGAGCAACTCCAGGTAGGTATTAGGATGTCAGTTAATGAAAAGGATACAGACAGCAGCAATGGCTTAAGCCCTAATATTGGCCTAAGATTACACTATCTTAAAGTTGTAGCAAGCTGTTACCTACACCCAATATGAAATGGATCAGTTTAAGGCTTATGGGCAAAGCTGCTTTGACCGTTGTACTCATTGAACTGCGGTGCAGGGGCGGGCTGGCTCGGGGGGGCGGGGGGCAGCGGCCCTCCTGGCCACTCAGTCTTACTGCTATTAGAGCCAAGGGGTAGGCCGGCCGCCCCCCGAATGCAATATAGCCTGTTTTCACCGGCGGCCGCATCGCGTGACATGTGATGCCATATATTGGGAGGACGCCCTCCTTTTTGCCTATTTATAAAATCAAGCATTGTTGCCAAAGGGTAGTGATCTGAAAACTCTTGGGTGCTGGTGTAGCAAATATACAACTTGATCCAGAAGGTCAAGATATTAGCAGACCTGTAATTAGGGTGTGGTGTTTTACTGTAACATGCTAGCCTTGCTATTCATAACATATGCTGTATACATTTGTGCCTCATGTCTGCACTATCTGCTATGATTGGAACAAATAAAGCCTTTCTTAATTAAAGATATTGGAGTATCTTGATTTTGGGTACAGAAGAAACCCTGAAACTTAAAACCTGCATTACCCTAGGACGGAAGAGAATGCGCTACAGCCAGGTGGTCCACCTTAGGGTATTATCAGTTAGGCAACATCGAGAACACACTACCACAACATGCAGTGGCTACACAATGACTCTCAACATAGGGAAAAGGCAGGACAGGAAAGTGGCACAGTTGGCTGTGGCTGAGCAACACGTTTGTGGCATCCATTCTGGTCAATATATGAGGTGAGGGCAGGGCCGCCGAGAGGGTGGGGGGGCGGGTACTAATTACCCGGGCCCGGGCATGTCAGGGGGCCTGGCCCGGGCCCCTGCGCTGCCGTTTTTTTGGTTTTTTTCATTCTTTCAAAACGTTTTTTGTTTCTTTTTTTTTGTGGCGGGGGGGCTCGGTCGTTGGTGGGGGGAGCAGGCTAGTTTAAAAAAAAAAAAACATACTCACCTGATCGCGGAGCCGGCATCCCTCCTCTCTGCTGCTCTGTGCTCCATTCAGACTGTCTGAATGCCGGGTGTGATGTCATCATGTCACGCCCAGCATTCAGTCAGTCTTTAGCAATGGAGCACAGAGCAGCAGAGAAGACCAAGAGAGAAGAAAGGAGAAAAGTTAAGTGAAGGGAGGAAAATGAGGGGGGGCACATAGGGGTTAAAAAACGGGGGGAGTGGGGCGGCAGCATGACAGAGGGGTTAAAAAATGAGGGGGGGCACAGAGGGGTTAAAAAACGGGGAGGCAGCATGACAGAGGGGTTAAAGAATGGGGGCATAGAGGTTTTTCAAAATGGGGGGGGCAGCATGACATAGGGGTTAAAAAATGAGGGGGACACAGAGGGGTTAAAAATCGGGGGGGGGGGGGGGGGCAGCATGACAGAGGGGTTAAAAAACAAGGGGGGGGCACAGAGAGGTCAAAAACAGGGGGGCAGCATGACAGAGGGGTTAAAAAATGAGGGGGGCACAGAGGGGTTAAAAAACGGGGGGGGGCAGCATAACAGAGGGGTTAAAAAATGAGGGGGGCACAGAGGGGTCAAAAAATGGGGCAGCATGGCACAGTGGGGTTAAAAAACAGGGGTCAGCATGGCACAGTGGGGTTAAAAAATGGTGGGCAGCATGGCACAGTGGGGTTAAAAAGGGGGGAGGCATGGCACTGTGGGATTGAAAAAGGGGGGGGAGCAGCATAGTATAGTGTGATGAAGGGGAGCCAGATGAAAGGGGCAAAAGCAGCATGGAGGGCGCAGTGTGATCATAAGGCATGGCGATGATGAAGGGGCCCATTATTGTAATATTGGAGCTGGAGGAAGGCCTAATTATTAATCGTGGATGGCATTGATTTAACGCCAAGGTTGTTTGGAATTATCTAAATGTAGCTATTTTTTTCCAAATAGGGCCCCCAGCATTCCAGGATCCAGACAAGCTGCAACTAAAGAAACATGCAGCAACAGGTGGTGAAAGTGAGAAGAACAGGTAGGAGAGAGCAGGACAGTATGTGAAATGTTGTGATTCTAGTAGGGACAATGTAAATTTTTGGTGAGTGTTGTGCCCAATGTAAGGTGGAGGCCAAGACTGAACTCTTTGTGTACACACTGCATTTTTTCTATACTACACTTTGGTGCTAAATGTCCTGAAAGTCAGGAGTGCTTGGACATATGTGACGCTCGGGCGAATTGAGAGCCTAGTGATTTTGATGTGTTTGCCACTCCCCCAAATGCATGACCACACCTCCGGAAAATTTTGCGCTGCCTACATTTTTTTTACCATACTCAACTGTGAGGGGGGCCCCATGAATTTGTTGTACCGGGGCCCTGAATTCCTCTTGGCAGCCCTGGGTGAGGGCAGAGATGAGGAGCAGCATACTTTGTGGAAAGCAAGCATACTGTCCAGGGACCAAGATTCCATGATGGACTCATACTGCCAACCTGGAGGACTTGTAGAAACATGCTTTCAGGGAAGGAAACTTCTGCAGGTGTGCTGCTAGAAATGTGGTGAACCAGATGAACCCCTTGTTGGTGAAGCTCTGTGCTAGCAGTGTGATTTGCAGCTGCTGCTTCCCAAATTTGAAATAATCCTGTCAGCTATAGTTGGTGATCACAGTGAAAAAGTTGATGCCATACCTCAGGGGGGAAGACGGTGGAGAGGACAGCAGGAGCCGGTGAAAGCATTCACTTCACTGTTTATATGTATGAAGGAAGAGAGCACACTTATAAATGAAGCTGTCCCCACCAAAGAGGATACTTCTGAGATTAGTCACTTCAAGTACAGATGAGGATATCACAGTTGGTTCATGTATAATGTGCATTTTCTAAGATAGTTATGAGATACTTCTGTTAGATTAAATAACTGTATTTATCTACTTTGTATACATCCAATTAATTCATTGATTTATTTATCCCATAAGTTGACTTGGTGCCCATTATTTTCTCCAAATATGTTTCTACACCCTACACCTGCCTCATATTTTAACCACCTGCATGTGTGTCCGTCTTAACCCACATTACCGTGACATGGAAGAGACTGGGCTAAAGCCGGTTAATCAACCTCAGGACATCACCCATTAAATCTCATTGAGGACACACTGACACAACACTTTCAAACAAACATGGGTTACATAAGAGTTTCCTGGACCACAAGAAACTGTCTTTTAACAAGCATGTCACGTAAATAGCCTTGATCTAGAGACAGAAATTACTTATTAATAGAACAGGTTTATTCAAACAATTTATGAGTACACTGCACGCACACCCTACTAAAGAAAAACAATTTTCTGAGTACAATGTGGGCAATAGGTAGGCTTGTACAGACTCAGAACTAACAAAATCATTTCATACCAGCCTTGTTTCACTATGCCCCAGTTTAGCAGTGTTTGGAGCTTGTATGTTCTACCTGTGTTTGCATGGATGACCTCTGGGTGTCCCAGTTAACCCCCACACTCCAAATTTCATACTGGTAGCTAATTGGCTACTGACAAAAAATGGACCCTTGTGTGTGTATATGTTTATGTGGTAGAGAAGTTAGACTGTAAGCTACAGTGAATGATTTATATTTCATATACAGCACTTCATAATATCATACTTGCCAACTCTCCAAGAATGTCCGAGGGATTCCCGAATTCCAGGTAGGTCTCCCGGACTCCTGGTAGAGCAGTCTATATTCCATGGCGCGATACACAGTGTGTGATTTGTGTCATTTTGGCCCCACCCCCTGCAATTCAATTACGCAAAATTGTAATTTTGTCACAGGCCACAATGCTTCGCATCCAGACTCCTGCCTCTCTCTGTCCAAACACCCCATCTCACCGCTCCCCCCCCCCCCCCCCCTCCCGGGAAAATTGGTGCCCAAATACTTTTAAGTGTGAAAGCCGAGCTGGAAGAAAACAGTAAGTCTTTAGAAGAAACTGTATGTTCAGATTCAGAAATGACACAAATCCCTAAAGAGAGATGTAACAGAGGTAGGCACGGACAGGAAAGAGTGGGGGTAGTACAGTAAGGGACATAATTGCAACACAATCAAGACTTAACTTATAGGGAGATGCGCTTTTTAGAAGGCTTATCTCTTGTAGGTGCTTGAGGGTTGGTGCAATCAGCAGATTCTATTAAAAAAGTTCACATGAAAAAAACCTACAGGAAAATTGCTCACAGATAAAAACCCACTGAAATAAATGCCCACAAGAAAAATGCTCACACAGAAAACTACCCACAAATAATAATTTATGTTTACTATATAAGTATATTAATTCATTGCTATATAAAAGTGACCTGTGTATGAAGAGGGCTTTAATGGCTAGGGTGTAAATGTTTGGAAGGTAAATAAAGGAAATCGTGAACAGTTTTTTTTATCAACAAACTTTATTGAGAACGAAAAAAAAAATAGAAACAGCAATTATTTGATAATACATTTCTAACCCATAATGAGAGAGGAGCCCCACCAAGAGCCCCGATAATAAATAATAGATGTCATAAATAGTAAATCAGTTAAAATTCTTTATTTGCAAATTTGTCAGTATTCTTAAGTAATTTATTTTATCTTTCACCTACTCATATTGCCTCACAGAAGTGGCAACCATGTCATGGAGTGCCTCATATTCCTCTTTTTCACCTCTAGGCAACGTGCCTGTATATTAGCCAGTGTTAATTTGTGGCAAGCCAAGTCCCTATGCAGTAGAAATGCTCACTGACCACCGTGTTTTGGTTTTGGATCTGGATTACCGTCGTGTTTTGGTTTTGCCAAACTGTCATTGCGTGTTTTTGTTTTGTTTTGCCATTTTTGAAAAAAAAAATTATTTAAGTTAGTGCTCCACTAGTTTCATGGCTAAGTGAGGTAATTCTAAAGCTAATAAATTATGAAAAAAACAGTTTAATCCCTGGTAGGCCGTCCTTAATGCGAACACTTGTCTGCAAATTATACAGACAAACCTGGTTGTCTACCTCCACCATCTTTGATTATTGGCAATGTAGCCACCGTCTTTGGGTGTATATTACAACCTCCACTTGTAGTTGAATAGAAAAAAAAGCAGCCTGCATAGACTGTGGAATTAGAAAGTAAAAATAAATGGACCACGGTAGTTTGGTGGCTATCTATGCCCCCCCCTCCCCCCGCCCTCCATTTGTAGTTAAATAGAAAAAAAGCAGCCTGCATAGACTGTGGAATTAGAAAGTAAAAATAAATGGGCCACGGTAGTTTGGTATCTGTCTGCATCAGACCCCCTCTCAGCAATATTTTTTGATCTGCCACTAATAGAGAAAGGCGAATTCCTCATTCTTTTTTTTTTGCCACTGTGTGTGTAGAATGGCATGTTGGCAATTTTTTTTTTTATCGGCAGTTAACTCTTTCTCAGTTACACTTCTTTTTCCCTTCAACACGGTAAATTTTATTTTGGTGTGTGTTTTTTTGACTGATTTCAAAAGACTGTGTAGTTTGACATCGCCTTTCCCAGATGATGTACTGGGAACACTACCATCAGGACTGGTGACGGAACCTGGTTGCTGATTCTGCTCATATGTGGACTGCATTGAACCCATTATGAGCCCAAAGCACTTGTAGTGCTACAAATTGTTTTAGATACTGCTGACAAATATGACTTTTGACAGCCAGAAATATTAATGCAAAAGAATGGGGGACACCCCAAAAGCACTTGTAGAGCCAAATATTGAAAAGAAAGAGTCCTCTATCCTCCTCTCTTCTCTATCAATTGTTATCAGAATTGTAATCAGAATTGTTATCAGAATTGTTATAAGAATTGTTTTCAGAATTGGATGAAGAATAAGGTATATTCTCTGTCCCTGCTCTAATCAGCCTGTGAATACACCCTGCTCTGTCCCTCTGTCAAATGGCGATGGATTGCTGTGGAGGCGGGTATTTATGGATTTCAATTATTGCGAGAACCGAGCCCCGAGATCCGACGACATCACAATGACGTTCGGCCTCGATTTGGAATCCGAGCAGGCGGGAGAGTACCGAGCCTGCTTGGCTCGGTACTCGGATAGGCAAAGTTCAGGTGGGTTCGGTTCTCGGGGAACCGAGCCTGCCCATCTCTACTATGCAGTGCCATCATATAGAAACCACACGCTGAGATGACTGCAGTGGAATAGGGAATTAAAAGCATTGTGAAATCCCTCACAACAATTTGTAATTTTTGGCGAGCATTCCAAGGAATGATTAGAATGAAATGAAAGAATCATTAGATATTGACAAATAGCTGGGTCATGGGTAACTGAGTGTTAGATACTGATCAAAAGGGCTATGAAAGATCGCAAAATATATAATCCATAGTTAATGAGATTAGTTTTCAACATATTTACCACAGTGTGGTGCCCACTCTATGCACCAGACAGGTTTCTGCAGAACTTTACGCTGTGGTACCCAACCAATGCTCCATCACTCTTGTAACGGCCTGCAGCTCAATTCACTAGACGCTAGCTGATCAAAAGTGTTTGCAAGTGAATGAGACTTTTCAACTAACTCCTCACTGATTGGCTCTCTGGCCATGTGTGGGAGTAGGTATATATGTTGCGGTATCTTTACCATATCTAAAATTGTGGTTTTCCTTTCACTTGTCCCTAACGGAGTACCTGTCATACAATCACAATTTTAGGCCACACCAAGGCAATTAGGGGCGTTTCAACACCTGGGCATTCACACAAAACAAATGGTGCAAAAATAATCTTTTGCAGACACTATATAAAGCTGGAGAGGCAATTATTGTTCCTTGCGATGGAGTCTCCATTTTGAATTTCAAAGATTCTGTGTTCTATTTATTTGGTCTATATTGAGTCCTACAAAGTCCCATTCAGATGAAAAGATTGCTGAGCAAATCCAATCTTCCACCAAGTGTAGGAAGCCCAACTCTGCCTACAGAGAGGTAGAGGTTCTGGGGAAGTTCGTGGTGGAGATGCTGCTCCATACAAGCCGGCATCTCTCTGCCCTGGTGAAGCACCTCATCTGGGAGGACATAACAGAGCTGGTCAATGCTGTGGCTATTCAGAGTGAGGTAAAAAAAACAGTAAGTGAGCACAAATGTTTTTCAAGTATATTATGCTCAGAATACATTACCAACATGGCAACCTTCTTTCAATATTGTCAAACTCACAAATATTGGGCAATGCATGTGAATAAAACCAAAACCATTTCTAAATATAACAATTTAGATGTTTGCAAGAATACATTGCTACCTGTTTGGAGCTGAAAAAAACTGTTTATGGGTGGGTAGAAGTCTGTGATTATTTTCCCCTGGATTTCTCAGATCTCAGTCCTCTGGAGTGGACAGCCTTGGCCTGTATTGACGACCAACCGGTGCAGGGCATGGGATGGATAGATACTGGCAAGAGCCCTCCTCCAACCACACAACAATCTCCTTCATGTAAATTTCATATCAGAATACATGCATTAACTATTTAAATGACTGTAATATTGTGACTAATTAAATCTTAACACCCCCACCAATAATGTAAAAATGCCTGTGGTTTCTAAAATAATCTCCACTTCCCTTTTTACAAATGAGATTGTCAATTTTTTATTTAAAACCCCACCAAAAACTAGGGGTAAATGTATGAACATGCAGGTTCTTCAACCCCCGCGTGTTCGGCGATTAAATTTCAAACTTCACTTTACAATGCAGCGCCGCTTGAAATTTAATCGCCGAACACGCTGAACACGCGGGTGTTGAAGAACCCACATGTTCATACATTTACCCCCTAGTGTCCTAGGTTGCAACCTAGTCAGCCTGTTGGATAATCTGGCCATGTTGGCAAGATTACTCTGTATTTTCTGTGATGATCCCTTGGAGAATAACTAAAGTTATAAATTGATGCATTTCCAACAAGCTAAATATATGAGGTTTGCACTGTATTCATATTGTCAAATCATTTGTTGTAAACTTTTCTCTTAACAATCCCACATATAAACACATAATCCAAAAAATGTACATTTCTTATGTGAAATTAGTGTCACGATCTGCCTGCAGCATACTGCTTTGCCTGGCAGCTCCTAACCTGGACTATCAGGCTTTACTATTTGTCTTTATTTTATGTGTTAGCAGCAGTACCTCTGATCACCAGAGGTGCTGCTATTGTGCCTGTTCCTAGTTCCTTAGGAGTTAACACTGCCTCACTCATTATTCCATGCACCTGGGTGTGTTCCATATATACCTGTCACTCCCAGCACACATTGCTGGTTATTGTTGTCATATCCTGTTGTTACACCCTGTGGATTCTTCCTCCTGCTTTGCTCCTGTTATTATGCTGCATTGGGATCTCAACATTCATTCTGCTGACCTGTTTTCATCTGTCAACCTGGTACTTCCCTGTGCATCTCCCTGTACTTGCTGCCTGGAATCTTTCCACACCTCCTGTTTACCTGCAACTGTGTATACCTGGTAATTTCTACAAGACCATACTACATCATCTGTTCAGTCTCTTCAGCAATAAACTTGTATGTTTTTCACCATTATTCATGGCTCCTTAGCTGTATTTCTATATTGATCCGTGACAGTATAACCAGCCAACAAAACAGCTTAGGAGTCAGGTGAAAGTTTTGTTTTATTTCTGGGACCTTTTTTCTACAATCAATTTTTCATTTGATTTTTGCAATATGTCTGTTTCACCAATCTTGGAATTGCCACTGCTACAAACTTTACAGATGGACATAATCATGCTACGTTCTCAGCTTGCTAGATTTTCCGCTTTACTTGTGGACCCTCTCAGGAGACTGTCTGATTATGTCTCTCGTAATACAGAAGCTGCTGGTCTGTCTCAATCCACCCTTACTGCTGCTGAACCTGTGCAAACAGCACCTCTTAATTGTGCTTCTACAAATTTGCTGTTTAGTAAGAACTATGGGGTAACTAATTCCCAGTTCACAGGTGGTCCACGCCCCCATCTGACTGAAGAGGAGCGACGGCGCAGAATAACAAACAAGTTGTGTCTGTACTGTGCCAGCAGTGAGCACTTCTTACTGGACTGTCCTATCCGTAGACCACGTCAGCCTACTGATCCATCATCTGTTGCTTCCTCTCTGCATTCCAAAATTGTTTATGCTCCACCATTTCTGTTCTCTGGGAAGAAACCCAATCTGCCAGCTCCAGCCGCCTGTCCTGAGGCGCCAGCTCCAGCCGCCTGTCCTGAGGCGCCCTCTGTCTCCTGTTGCGAGGTGCCAGCCTCTGTCTCCTGTTGCGAGGTGCCAGCCTCTGTCTCCTGTTGCGAGGTGCCAGCCTCTGTCTCCTGTTGCAAGGTGCCAGCCTCTGTCTCCTGTTGCGAGGTTCCAGCCTCTGCCTCTTGCTCCGAGGAGTCATCATCTGCCTCCAGCTCTGAGTCTGCTGCCATGGTGTCCGGGCCGGAGTCTCCTGCCACCGTGCTGCCTGGTCCTGAGTCTCTCACCACCGTGCTACCCAGTTCCGAGTCTCCAGCCTCTGCCTCCAGTGCCGAGTCTCCAGCCGCTGCCTCCAGTGCCGAGTCTCCAGCCGCTGCCTCCAGTGCCGAGTCTCCAGCCGCTGCCTCCAGTGCCAAAGTCTCCAGCCGCTGTCTCTATTCCAGAACTACAGCCCGTTCCAGAAACCTTGCCAGTCCATGCGGTCCAGCCCGAGTTGCCAGTCCATGCGGTTCAGGCCGAGTTGCCAGTCCATGCGGTCCAGCCCGAGTTGCCAGTCCATGCGGTCCAGCCCGAGTTGCCACTTGGTGCTGTCTGCTCCGAGGCTTCTCAAAGTGCTGTCTGCCCTCAGGCTGCTCAAAGTGCTGTCTGCCCTCAGGCTTCTCAAAGTGCTGTCTGCCCTCAGGCTTCTCACAGTGCTGTCACTGCCAAGCCTGACGCCCAGTCCGGGCCTGCTGCCAAGTGTGAGCTGTCATCCACCTTTGAGGGGCACCTTTCTCAATTAAGTGCTCTACTGAGGTTTTGTGCTTCTCATTTCCCCTCAGTACCTAGCCTTGTCAGTGACCCAAAGAGGCAAATTTTGTTTTTCTTAACACATTTTAGAGGAGAGGCTATGGAATGGGCAAACCCTTTTGTTGAGTCTGATCACCCCATTCTATCTGACTTACAACTATTTGTTGAGGCAGTGATCAGCAAGTTTTCACCACCACCTCCCGCTATGCCATCTTGCGGGGCCTCAGCAGTATCATCAGTACCACCCACCTCACCTGGTCAAGAGATACCTTTGTGCTCCACCCAGTTGGCGCAGGTCCGAACTCTAAGGAAGTCCCGTAAAAGGGGAGGACATAAAAAGAAAGGAGGTTCTGCAGTGTTTCAACTTCCATCTGGCATGGTCTCCTTTGCCTCTCTGCCCATAGAAGAGGACTTTTCTGTCGGGCCCCCCATTCTGGACTATGATTCCGATGAATTCAGAGATTTTTGGTAATTGGGCGTCTGGAATCCGCCCTTAAGGGAGGGGGTACTGTCACGATCTGCCTGAAGCATACTGCTTTGCCTGGCAGCTCCTAACCTGGACTATCAGGCTTTACTATTTGTCTTTATTTTATGTGTTAGCAGCAGTACCTCTGATCACCAGAGGTGCTGCTATTGTGCCTGTTCCTAGTTCCTTAGGAGTTAACACTGCCTCACTCATTATTCCATGCACCTGGGTGTGTTCCATATATACCTGTCACTCCCAGCACACATTGCTGGTTATTGTTGTCATATCCTGTTGTTACACCCTGTGGATTCTTCCTCCTGCTTTGCTCCTGTTATTATGCTGCATTGGGATCTCAACATTCATTCTGCTGACCTGTTTTCATCTGTCAACCTGGTACTTCCCTGTGCATCTCCCTGTACTTGCTGCCTGGAATCTTTCCACACCTCCTGTTTACCTGCAACTGTGTATACCTGGTAATTTCTACAAGACCATACTACATCATCTGTTCAGTCTCTTCAGCAATAAACTTGTATGTTTTTCACCATTATTCATGGCTCCTTAGCTGTATTTCTATATTGATCCGTGACAATTAGTAATGTGTGTTATGAAATCTACTTATATGTTGCAAAAAGTTGGGTGTTATTGGCAAAAACATACATGAATATTTTGTCATTTTTTTCTATTATGTAGATGTAGATGCTAAGGTTGGACAGGAACCCACAGCCGTGGACACCCTTGATGGGGCGGAGGAACAACAGCCACATGAAGAACCATCTGTGGAAGTGGACATCGAGCAATCTCTCAAAAATTGTTTCAGAAAATGTATTAAACCAACGCAGCATCACACCAAAAAATGGACCTTATAAGAAACACACAATGATCCATAGCACATTGGAAAGATTGACCAATGCCATTGTTTATAATATTAGGAATCCACCTGTTGCTTTTCCTGCCCTTATGACATCTATTGCCCCCCCTAACCCTATGGTACTTGCTGCTCTGGATGCAGCTCCGATCAAGAAGCATATAAATTGGCACAGGGGACAAGCAAGTACACTAATCAAAATTATTTTTGTGTGTTTCACATGTGCTCGTAATTTTCCCTATTTTACCTGTTTGTTTCACTAAATGCACCGTTTTGAGAGAAAAAACTGTTTCATTGGTTATTTATCCATTTATTGCAAGCATTACAGCTTAAGCAAACCCAATAGGTATTCACAAGTAAAGTAAGATGAAATCACATATCATTTTGTGAATATGGAGGACTACTGGGCAGCAACCTAGGCCTCTTCCAGCCATGGAACCCCACTCTGGGTGGCAATATTATGAATAATTCCCTTATGCATTGGAGATGTTTGTGTCCCATTTGAAATGACGCATTATAGACAAAACATACTTACAGCTCACAAAGCTTGGTCCATCAGAATACTTCAACTTTTTAATATTTTGTGTCTAAACAAAATTTTTTTTTCAAATAAAAGCAGCATAAAAAGCATGAAATGTCATTTGTAAACCATAAAAAACTGATAATGTATGCAACTATGTATAACCTGCATCACATAGGCAACACACTGCTAACATTTTAATAGATAAAACCGCATTGCCCTAAACATTTGAAACAATATACTGCACTGCAAGTAGTTGCATTTTTTAATTCTCACAATGAACTAAATTTTTAATATGAGTCATTAAGACAATTTAAAACACCCTCACATGCTAACGTATGCAGTGCTTTCCAAATAAAATACTTTTGTTGTTATTGAGACATACAAGGGAAAATTTCAGCTACCTCTTTGATGTAAGCAGTCAGCAGTTATTTGTTTTTGGAAAGAAAATGGCACATTCACCTGCCATGATCTTATAATGTTTGCTGAGATGAGTGATGTCAGGTGTGCAGGTGAATTGTCAATCATCTCATTACATTGTGAGAGGGAATGCTGCGTTTGGTCTTCACTATCATCCATCAGTTACATCTGCCCTGGAGCAGGTGCAAATCTTATGTCTGAAAACTTGAATCACCTGCATCTGCTTGGGAACACCCTTACTGTACATTGCCTACGTTCATCCACCCCTTCCCTCCCCTGTTCCACTCTTCAAGTCAGTGGTAGTCGTAAGTGTCATATGTGTCCACAGATGAATTGCATACAATTGTGTTCATTGGGGAAAGGTCCGTATCTGAGACTGCACAGAGCAATTTCACATAAGTTATGACACGCAATGGGACTTATGTCTGAGGATGAATCAGGTCCAGCATCACAAAGCCTTGGTGCTATTACACTAAATTTATTAGTGAGGTGACTTTTGACCAATCTTATACTTCTCCCTCCACATTGCAGATTTAAAGACACTTGGGGCAGAAAGTGATGATGGTTCTGTTATTTATTCCCTATTGTTCCATTACCTCCCAAACACACTTTTACCTGATAGGACGCATAGTTGAGTTCTCAGTTCTACAATTAGATGCATGCAGTTTGTCCTTAATTAGCATTACAATGTGAAGCAAGACAACCACCCCAATTATCCTTGCAGTCGGAACAAAATCCTGACTGAGCAGGACAGTCACACAAAATTGGAAATGCCCCACCAGAATCAAGAGAGTTGGCTTCAATTGCCCGTGTTTTTGAGTGGTATGGGCACAATTGGAGAGCAGCTTAGCACTGTCTAAAACTATAGCCACACCACTTTCATACCCCCCTCTAGAAGTCCTGATTTTGGCCTTGATTCAGAATCCCTTTTGGAAAAGACTGGATAGAGAACTTGGATGTCAATATAAGTATCTCGTAAAACAATCAGGGAATATACTTGAGCATATATAGTGAGTTAGGATATTGTGATGAATATGGTCTGAAAAACACATGTCACATGTTTGCTCCACTAGCTCACAGTCCTTTGTCAATTGTGAGAATTGCTTCTCCTTGTCAAGTGATAGTTTGGGTCTAGTATCTGCCAATGATACAAGAATGAAAGATACTACCAACTGTCACCATACCTGTAATGATCCCGCTGGATTAATGACAAAGCCAGTCTATCTACCATGTGTCACACACCAGGCTTTCAGGTTCTGCCACTTACTCGCTATCTTTTCACGTTGTCACTACAGTACTCAGGCTCTGCTGGTTTCAGACCCCTCTGTAAGATGCTGTCCAGTCTGTCTCCACTCCAGAGATCCCTCCAGAATAAATGTATGGGTGGGGCCATCTTGGATTTGGTCACATGAGTCCTCTCAGCCAATCAGGTGATAACAGCCTCCATTTCAGATTCCCTCCAAAACCAGTTCATGGGATCTGCCATCTTGGATATAGTCACCTGCTCCATCTCATCAACTCAGAGTGCTGCTTCTGCCCAGCTGACTGTAGTCTCCAATCAAGGATCAACAGCAACTATAAAAGGACTTCCTGGAACCCTTGCCTTTTGACAGTGAAATGTTGCATTTCAGATGCCAACATGGTTCCCAGCAGTTTGCAGTCATGCAATTAATCCAGCTCCGACATTGCAGTCTGCATTCTGGCTCCAGTCCGATTCCAGCACTCTGGTTGCATTTCAGTTACTGCATACCGATTCCAGTCCAATTACAGCAATCCTCTTTCAGCATTCCGGTTCCAGTCCGGTCCAGTAATCCAGTTCCTGTTTGCCCTCCTCTGCTAGTGTAATCACAATCGGCACCAGTCCTTTCACTACATGCACAGGAACATTATCATTGCATTAGACACAGGAGTTTATGGCCCCTATCTACTGAGCATACAAATACCTTCACAGCTTGGCCAAAAGCATATAGAGCTCTGGAGGTAGTTCTGCCACTGGTTAAGCACAATGACAGAAACCTATTTATTTCAGATCTAAAAATGACCAGTTTCCTTCTGACTCACAGCATATTTATGCCATTATTGCAGCAGGGGATTATAATGTATCAACACCTGCCTATATAAAACATTCATTAATAATCATATTGCATTGCGATTCCTGCAGTCTGCCCTCTCCACCTGAGCTGATACTGTAACAGGCCATACAATTAATTCTACATAACAATATCCCAGTCTATGAGCAATCACCATAACTGTAATGCCAAAGTCTGATCGAGAATAAATGGAGCCCTAGACAGCGTAACAATGTTAGAGTTTTCACTCATCTCATCAGTCAGGGCTAGTTATAGACAAAGCCCACTACATGGTGAATATTGTACCGGAGGCACAGAATAGTTTCAACCACTCCTTTACCAGAACCATTACTTGCTAGCCATATTGCTCAGACAGTACTGCTAGTTAGTTTCCTCAGTGCCTCCAAGTAGGGTTGAAAGATCACTCTCAGACAAATATTGGACAGTTGAAGAGTGCACATATAGAGGCTGATTCATCAAGGCACGAATGTGCCGATTTGGAGCGTATCATCCGCAAAATCATTCTGGGCAGATACAGTCGTGAATGCTGTCCTGTTCCGTGCGCCTCCGAGTGCAATGGACACTTACTACAGCATCCAAGATCTGGTAGTGAAATGGATGGGAAAGCAGTGTTCTGCCATAGTCATTTTACAGTAGGGGCATGCCAAACTTGAGTACACGCAGCCACGGACATATTAAGCTCCGCACCCTTCAAAGTTACTTGTTTT